>NC_068435.1:15502934-15805434 GCF_023373465.1 Oncorhynchus keta
GTCCACATGGGGAAAATCTTAACAAATGGCTTAATGGGTATTTTCAACGCAATCGTGTCATTATTTATTTTTCGGGTTTAACAAGGCAGCTCACCTGTGACCTGTGGCTTGACATTAGATGCGGCGACTTCGATTACCCTGCAGATTATATTTTTGTTCTTCCCGCCAATACAATCCACTGACAACGACCGACGAGTTGTGCGTTCCGAGATGCTTTTTGTTATTCGCCTGTTTGTGGCCCGCCTGTGAAATTGCGCGATTCTTGCAATTCTCTTTCAGCCTCTCATCAACTAGCTGTTGTTGCAGAATATTAAAAATATGATAGTTATTCACTACTCATATTAACTAGGTGTCATTTACATTACCTTAAGTCATTTATTGTTCAACTGGATTTTACAAAGGTGCATGACATGCAGGCGCTAAAAAGTTGTCAGGAGTGGGTTTCAAACCATGCCTATAGGGGAGTCTGCGACCTGAATGACTTAATTTACATTACATTTAAGTCATTTAGCAGACGCTCTTATCCAGAGCGACTTAGAAATTGGTGCATTCACCTTATGACATCCAGTGGAACAGCCACTTTACAATAGTGCATCTAAATCTTTTAGGGGGGGGGGGTGAGAAGGATTACTTATCCTATCCTAGGTATTCCTTAAAGAGGTGGGGTTTCAGGTGTCTCCGGAGGGTGGTGATTGACTCCGCTGTCCTGGCGTCGTGAGGAGTTGTTTACCATTGGGGGCCAGAGCAACGAGAGCAGTTTGACTGGAGGCTGAGCGGGAACTGTACTTCCTCAGTGGTAGGGAGAGCGGAAGCAGGCCAGAGGTGGATGAGCACCGTGCTGTTTGGGTGTACGGCCTGATCAGAGCCTGGAGGTACTGAGTGCCGTTCCCCTCACAGCTCCGTAAGGCAAGCACCCATGGTGAGTTGCAGTAATCAGACGGGGGAGATGACAAGTGCCTGGATTAGGACCAGCGCCCGCTTCCTGTGTGAGCAGGAGTGGGTTACCACTCTGCGGATGTTGTAGAGCATGAACCTACAGGAACGGGCCACCGCCTTGATGTTAGTTGAGAACGACAGGGTGTTGTCAGGATCACGCCAAGGTTCTTAGCGCTATGGGAGGAGGACACAGTGGAGTTGTCAGCCGTGATGGCGAGATCATGGAGCGGGCAGTCCTTCCCCGGGAGAAGAGCAGCTCCGTCTTGCCGAGGTTCAGCTTGAGGTGGTGATCCGTCATCCACACTGATATGTCTGCCAGACATGCAGAGATGCGATTCGCCACCTGGTCATCAGAAGGGGGAAAGGAGAAGATTAATTGTGTGTCGTCTGCATAGCAATGATAGGAGAGACCATGTGAGGTTATGACAGAGCCAAGTGACTTGGTGTATAGCGAGAATAGGAGAGGGCCTAGAACAGAGCCCTGGGGGACACCAGTGGTGAGAGCGCGTGGTGAGGAGACAGATTCTCGCCACGCCACCTGGTAGGAGCGACCTGTCAGGTAGGACGCAATCCAAGCGTGGGCCGCGCCGGAGATGCCCAACTCGGAGAGGGTGGAGAGGAGGATCTGATGGTTCACAGTATCGAAGGCAGCCGATAGGTCTAGAAGGATGAGAGCAGAGGAGAGAGAGTTAGCTTTAGCAGTGCGGAGCGCCTCCGTGATACAGAGAAGAGCAGTCTCAGTTGAATGACTAGTCTTGAAACCTGACTGATTTGGATCAAGAAGGTCATTCTGAGAGAGATAGCGGTAGAGCTGGCCAAGGACGGCACGTTCAAGAGTTTTGGAGAGAAAAGAAAGAAGGGATACTGGTCTGTAGTTGTTGACATCGGAGGGATCGAGTGTAGGTTTTTTCAGAAGGGGTGCAACTCTCGCTCTCTTGAAGACGGAAGGGACGTAGCCAGCGGTCAGGGATGAGTTGATGAGCGAGGTGAGGTAAGGGAGAAGGTCTCCGGAAATGGTCTGGAGAAGAGAGGAGGGGATAGGGTCAAGCGGGCAGGTTGTTGGGCGGCCGGCCGTCACAAGACGCGAGATTTCATCTGGAGAGAGAGGGGAGAAAGAGGTCAGAGCACAGGGTAGGGCAGTGTGAGCAGAACCAGCGGTGTCGTTTGACTTAGCAAACGAGGATCGGATGTCGTCGACCTTCTTTTCAAAATGGTTGACGAAGTCATCTGCAGAGAGGGAGGAGGGAGGGAGGAGGATTCAGGAGGGAGGAGAAGGTGGCAAAGAGCTTCCTAGGGTTAGAGGCAGATGCTTGGAATTTAGAGTGGTAGAAAGTGGCTTTAGCAGCAGAGACAGAGGAGGAAAATGTAGAGAGGAGGGAGTGAAAGGATGCCAGGTCCGCAGGGAGGCGAGTTTTCCTCCATTTCCGCTCGGCTGCCCGGAGCCCTGTTCTGTGAGCTCGCAATGAGTCGTCGAGCCACGGAGCGGGAGGGAGGACCGAGCCGGCCTGGAGGATAGGGGACATAGAGAGTCAAAGGATGCAGAAAGGGAGGAGAGGAGGGTTGAGGAGGCAGAATCAGGAGATAGGTTGGAGAAGGTTTGAGCAGAGGGAAGAGATGATAGGATGGAAGAGGAGAGAGTAGCGGGGGAGAGAGAGCGAAGGTTGGGACGGCGCGATACCATCCGAGTAGGGGCAGTGTGGGAAGTGTTGGATGAGAGCGAGAGGGAAAAGGATACAAGGTAGTGGTCGGAGACTTGGAGGGGAGTTGCAATGAGGTTAGTGGAAGAACAGCATCTAGTAAAGATGAGGTCGAGCGTATTGCCTGCCTTGTGAGTAGGGGGGAAGGTGAGAGGGTGAGGTCAAAAGAGGAGAGGAGTGGAAAGAAGGAGGCAGAGAGGAATGAGTCAAAGGTAGACGTGGGGAGGTTAAAGTCGCCCAGAACTGTGAGAGGTGAGCCGTCCTCAGGAAAGGAGCTTATCAAGGCATCAAGCTCATTGATGAACTCTCCGAGGGAACCTGGAGGGCGATAAATGATAAGGATGTTAAGCTTGAAAGGGCTGGTAACTGTGACAGCATGGAATTCAAAGGAGGCGATAGACAGATGGGTAAGGGGAGAAAGAGAGAATGACCACTTGGGAGAGATGAGGATCCCGGTGCCACCACCCCGCTGACCAGAAGCTCTCGGGGTGTGCGAGAACACGTGGGCGGACGAGGAGAGAGCAGTAGGAGTAGCAGTGTTATCTGTGGTGATCCATGTTTCCGTCAGTGCCAAGAAGTCGAGGGACTGGAGGGAGGCATAGGCTGAGATGAACTCTGCCTTGTTGGCCGCAGATCGGCAGTTCCAGAGGCTACCGGAGACCTGGAACTCCACGTGGGTCGTGCGCGCTGGGACCACCAGATTAGGGTGGCCGCAGCCACGCGGTGTGGAGCATTTGTATGGTCTGTGCAGAGAGGAGAGAACAGGGATAGACAGACACATAGTTGACAGGCTACAGAAGAGGCTACGCTAATGCAAGGAGATTGGAATGACAAGTGGACTACACGTCTCGAATGTTCAGAAAGTTAAGCTTACGTAGCAAGAATCTTATTGACTAAAATGATTAAAATGATACAGTACTGCTGAAGTAGGCTAGCTGGCAGTGGCTGCGTTGTTGACACTACACTAATCAAGTCGTTCCGTTGAGTGTAATAGTTTCTACAGTGCTACTATTCGGGGGCTAACTGGCTAGCTAGCAGTGTTGATTACGTTACGTTGCGTTAAAATAACGACAATAGCTGGCTAGCTAACCTAGAAAATCGCTCTAGACTACACAATTATCTTTGATACAAGGACGGCTATGTAGCTAGCTATGTAGCTAGCTACGATCAAGCAAATCAAACCGTTGTGCTGTAATGAAATGAAATGAAAATGTGATACTACCTGTGGAGCGAATCAGAATGCGACCGGGTTGTTGTTGGCTAGCTGTTAGCTGTTAGCTGTTAGCTAGCTAGCAGTGTCTACTACGTTAAGGACGACAAATAGCTGGCTAGCTAACCTCGGTAAATTAAGATAATCACTCTAAGACTACACACTCTAAACTACACAATTATCTTGGATACGAAGACAGCAAAGACAACTATGTAGCTAGCTAACACTACGCTAATCAAGTCGTTCAGTTGAGTGTAATAGTTCCTACGGTGGACGTTAGCTATGTGGCTAGCTGCAGTAGACTACGTTAGGACGACGAAATACGATAATTATGCAGAAATATTAGGACCTTTATGATTTATATTTACCTGATTGAGATATATTCATTTGTTGTTAGTGTAACTTAGTTTTTGCCCCCCTCTTGCCTATTCATTGTATTGTGGTAAGTGTGTTAGGATAAAGGCAGGAAGTTGGGCCTTCGGGAGAGGGAGTCCTTGCTAGATGCGGGAGCAGTATAGTTTTTTGACCATACAGACAGGTCATAATATGTATTTTCCATATAAAGTCATCTATGCTTTAAGTTGATTGGATAATCACTTATTTGTTAGATATAAGAAGAATAAACATTTTTGTTGCACCATATCCCTGGATGTCATTGAATGTTTGGCCGTTTGGAAACCTTGAGTGTGGTGGACTGTATGCGTACCAAACAACCCCCCTTCAGGCTTGGGCAGTGGCTATGGTAAAGACGAAAGGAAGCCACTACAATCAAGTCAAAAAAACTCCGTGAAGGATTACTATCAGAAGGAAATCTCCGGTTCGGACACACGCTGGATATTGTTCTATAAGGACAGCTCGCTTGGAAGGATTTGAACTCCTAGAATTCGCCAGCCGTGAGTAACCACTGCGAATGAATGAGCTGCCCTGTTCAATGCGATCATTTGATCATGCATATTATGGAAGCGCAAATGTGCTTTTAATTGGAATGTTTGATAAACTTGGGAATGGAATTCAAAAGACCGCGCTGTGAAAACAATTAAGAAGTTTAAGTTTGGGAAACACTGAGATCATATGCACAATGTAGCCTAATCTTATGTCTAATATTTGGCCTAACGTGGAAATGCAATGCATCAACGCAACGAATGCAATCTAAGGATCTAAAGATACTGCGTGTTTAAACTTCATTAAAGGGACAACTTATAATGGGATGAAATGTTTAAAACGCATCTAAAATGCTGAACTTGCACATGTTCAATTCAAAATGGGTCAATATGCTGAAATGGAGGACTGTGTTTTAAAGCATTAAAGGAGGTCTAAAGGAGCATTACGTTTAACAATCAAAAACCAACAACTGTGTCATTGTAAATTGAGTGAACTAAATGTGAATGATGGAGGATGAAATCCCAAATAAGACTCCACTGGAGAGGGCAGAGGAGCATCTAAATTCACTCGATGCAACCCGGAGAGGCAAACTTGGAGTGTGTACACGCAAAATGAATGAAATAAAAGCCCTTCTTGTTGATGGAGGAAACATTGAAACTGTGGATGAGAGTCTTGAAGCATTTCATGCTGTTCTCAATGACTTTAAGAATGCTCATAATTCTGTGCTAGAGCTGGTCACAGAGGAGGAACACGAACAGGAGAGCATTAACTATTATGAACCAAGAATGAGAACTTATGAACATTTCCTGAAAGAGGTGGAAATATGGAAAAAAGCTGAAATCGAGCCACAAACGCTCATTGAACCACACGACAGCATTTCCAATGTGTCAAAAACATCAAGTAAAACGAAGTCTTCTAAAACTGCTTCCTCAGTGTCCTCTGCACGCCTAAAAGCTGAGGCAGAACGAGCAGCTCTACTAGCTCGCCAAGCATCATTACAGGACAAGCATGCATTGGAACTGAAGAAAGCTCAACTGAAACAACAGAAAGCTCAACTGGAACAACAGAAAGCTCAACTGGAACAACAGAAAGCTCAACTGAATGTTAGGATGGAAAAAATGACACTGGAAACGGACATAGCAGCATATAATGCCAAACTGAAGGTTCTGGAGAGTGTTGAGTCAACTTCTCAATCCCATGCTGTGGCAGCCCATTTTCTAAGCCAAGAAGATGGAATGAACTCTTATTATGAGAACCAGGAACCAGAGGTCTATAAGGAACCTGAACCATCACCTGTTGCATTTGCTGCATTAGGTGCAGTTCCAAAGACCCCACTACAAAGAGTTTTACAACAACCGACCACAAAGCCATCAAAACCTATTCAGAAAACAGTCATAAATCACACCCTTCAGCAGCCAACATCAAGGTCTAGCAATCAACACAGAATCAACACTGCAGGTATCAGCCATAATACCAGCCATGATAACCTCACTACTGTCATGCAAAGGCAGAATGAAATTGCTGACCTCCTTGTACTACAGCACAAACAGGCCACACTCCCTGTTAGGGAGATACCTATGTTTGACGGTGATCCTCTAAACTTTAGGCCATTTATGTGTGCATTTGAGCATGGAATAGAAGATAAGACAAGCAGTCACCAGGATAGGCTCTATTACCTGGAACAGTACACCTCTGGTCAGCCCAAGGATCTGGTCTGTAGTTGTCTGCATATGGAAGCCAGAAGAGGCTATGCAGAGGCTAAGAGGTTGTTAAAGGAACACTTTGGCAATGAAATCAAAGTCACCACTGATTACATGGAAAAAGCTTGGAACTGGATACACATCAAACCGGATGATGGAAAGGGACTGGGTGGCTATGCACTCTATCTTAGAGGATGCTGTAACGCTATGCAAGACCTACAGAACATGGAAGAGCTTAATCTTCCCTCCAACATAAAGTTGATCATGTCAAAAGTTCCCTACAAACTAAGGGAAAAATAGAGGTCTACAGCATGTGATATTTTAGAGAGAAGCCACCTGAGGGCCCAGTTCAGTGACCTTGTGACGTTCATGGAAAAACAGGCCAAAATACTGCAGGATCCGTTGTATGGAGATATCCAAGATCCCCTGACCAACAAAAAGTTTTTTAAAACCAAAACAGAAGCTAACTTTAAACAGCAGTTCAAGTCCAAGAGTAGGGGAAGCAGCTTTGCCACTGCAGTAGATGTATTGGCAGATTGTGACTCGGAAAAACCTCTAAAAGAACAAACATTCAAAATCAAGAAACCAGGCGCCTACCCTTCTGATGCTCTCATGTGTATTCACCTGCCAACAGGTGAAGGCACAGCCACACAAAGCCAAGGTTGAGTTTCTGAGATCAAAAGGCCTTTGTTTTGGCTGTTTGATGAGAGGACACTTAAGCAAAGAATGTAAAAGAAGGATGACCTGTCAGAAATGTCAAAGAAAGCACCCCACTATCCTGCACATTGAAGGAAGAGAGAGATTTAGGTCTCTGAAGGCAGATACGAGGGGTGTAGCAGTAAAGCGGGAGGAGACTGTCAGCAGTGCTCTTGTTTCACTGGAAGCTGGTGAAGATACCGGGGCCGGTACAGATTGTGCACTTGCGATTGTGCCAGTTCAAGTAAAGATGGCAAATGGAAGCAAGTCTACGTTAACCTATGCATTTCTCGATTCTGGTAGCTCAGCAACATTTTGTACGGAGAGACTCATGAGGCAGTTGCAAGCTAAAGGCAGTGAGACTGAAATTCTGCTACGCACAATGGGGCAGGAGAGTCCTACCAAGAGCCTTGAGATATCTGGATTAGAGATTGGCAATGTGGAAGGTGACACATTTCTTGCATTACCAAAGGTCAACACCCAAAATAAGATCCCAGTGACAAGAGAGAATATTCCCACTCAGAAAGATCTCAAAAGGTGGCCATACCTGAAAGAAGTTCAGTTGAAGGAAATTGACGCCGACGTCGAACTCCTGATTGGCGTAAATGCTCCAAAGGCAATGGAACCCTGGAAAATCATAAATAGTCAAGGCAACGGACCGTATGCAGTGAAAACCCTCTTTGGATGGGTGGTGAACGGTTCTCTTAACAATTGTACCATGGCAGAAGAATCTGGGCATCCTACGGTGATGGCCAATCGTATCTCAATTGCCGACCTGGGGGTTCTTCTTGTAAATCAGTACAACCATGACTTCCCTGAGAGCGGGTATGAAGAAAAAAGTGAGATGTCAGCTGAGGATCGTAGGTTTATGGAGATCGTATCAAGCTCCATAACTCTCAAAGACCATCACTACTACTTACCGTTGCCCTTTCGCAAAAAGGATGTCCTGCCAAACAATTGTGACATGGCAAAGCAGCGGGCTCTAAATATTATCAGGAAATTCAAGAAGGACAAAGGTTACGCTGCAGAGTACAAAGGCTTCATGGTCCTTCTGTAGCTCAGTTGGTAGAGCATGGCGCTTGTAACGCCAGGGTAGTGGGTTCGATTCCCGGGACCACCCATACGTAGAATGTATGCACACATGACTGTAAGTCGCTTTGGATAAAAGCGTCTGCTAAATGGCATATTATTATTATTATAACAAAAGGTTACGCCGAGAAGGTACCACAAGAACAGCTCCTCAGAGAGAAAGGCAAGGTATGGTACATACCACACCATGGCGTTCACCATAAGCGCAAAGGAACGATATGAGTAGTGTTTGACTGTTCATCATCCTATAAAGGTATATCTCTTAACAGTGAACTCCTTCAAGGCCCTAACCTGGCAAACACGCTTATAGGAGTCTTGCTAAGATTTCGGCAAGAGCACATTGCCATGATGGCAGACATCGAAGGAATGTTCCATCAAGTACGTGTCCATGAAGATTACTTAGACTTCCTGCGATTCCTATGGTGGCCGGATGGTGATACTAACAAAAGATTGGAGGAGTACAGAATGACGGTACATCTTTTCGGTGCTATATCCTCTCCAAGTTGTGCAAACTTTGCACTGCGAAAGACGGCAGAAGACAACTGTGAAAGGTACGATGAAGAGGTAATTCAAACAGTCAAGTCCAACTTCTATGTTGATGACTGCCTCAAGTCAGTGGCCACAGAAGAACAAGCCATAGCTCTCACGAAAAACCTCAGGGATGTGTGCTCTCGGGGTGGGTTCAAATTGACCAAGTGGGTCAGCAACAGCCGCACTGTGCTGGCTTCTATCCCTGATGAACACAAAGCCAAGCAGATAAAAGAACTGGACCTGGACAGAGAAAAGCTGCCTGTTGAAAGAGCACTTGGAATCCGATGGAACATTGAAAGTGATGCATTTACCTTCCGAGTCACTGTCAAGAACAGACCCCTTACAAGAAGAGGTATTCTCTCAACTGTCAGCTCTATTTATGATCCATTAGGTTTCCTCGCCCCATTTGTATTAAAGGCAAAGCAAATTCTTCAAGTGCTTTGCAAGCTAAAGTGTGGATGGGACGAAGTCATCCCTGAAGAACACTCTATTTCATGGCAGAGATGGCTCTCAGAGCTGGGCCAGCTCTCCAGATTCCAGATAGACAGGTGTATGATGCCTGAGGACTTTGGTCAAGACGGCACAGCTGCATCACTTCGGTGATGCAAGTGAACAAGGTTATGGCACGGCAAGTTACCTTAGGTTCACAAACGGTATGGAAAAGGTTCACATTGCATTCATACTGGGGAAATCAAGGGTGACTCCACTCAAGCAGATGACAATCCCCAGACTGGAACTTGCTTCAGCAACATTGGCAGTGCGAGTGGACAGGATGTTAAAGTTGGAGCTCCAGATTGAACTTGAGGAGTCAACTTTTTGGACGGACAGCCAGTCTGTGCTAAAATACACCCGCAATGATACCAAGAGATTCCATACCTTTGTGGCTAATAGGGTTGCTATGACCTATCGAAAGCAAAACAGTGGAGGTATTTGAACTCAAAACACAACCCAGCCGATGATGCCTCAAGAGGATTACATGTTGAAATGTTCCTGAACTCAAAGAGATGGCGCAAAGGACCAGAATTCCTGGAGAAAACAGAAACTCAATGGCCGAAAGTCCCCGAGGAGCTTGGCTCCATCCCTCCGGATGATCCAGAGGTGAGAAAAGACGTAATCATAAAACATACAAGTGTGGAAGAAAAGAGTCCAACCAGCAAACTGATTGAGTACTATTCAACATGGAACAGCTTGAAGAAATCAGTTGCCTGGATGCTGAAACTGAAGAAACGTCTTCTACAGTTAAGCCAGAAAAGGAAAATTCTCTCTCAAACCGATCCAAGATCAAGATGGTCCTTCTGTGGCTCAGTTGGTAGAGCATGGCGCTTGTAATGCCAGGGTAGTGGGTTCGATTCCCGGGACCACCCATACGTAGAATGTATGCACACATGACTGTAAGTCGCTTTGGATAAAAGCGTCAGCTAAATGGCATATATTATTATATATTTATTATATTAGATCAGATCAGAGTCTGACAAACTCACTGAAGGAAAAAAATTGACAAGTTCAAACTGACGTTTGGAAAAGAAAGTCTGTCTGTGGATGACCTAGATGAAGCAGAAAAGGTCATCATTTGATTTGAACAACGACAGCACTTTAAACAAGAAATTGCACTAGTTGTGAAAGGAAAACAATGTGCCAAGAGAAGTGGCTCAATCTGTAAGCTTGATCCAATTGTTGACAATGGCATTCTGAGAGTAGGAGGAAGGTTAAGCAAAGCTGCTATGCCTACGGAACTAAAGAATCCTATGATCCTGCCCAAAGACTCCTACATCTCTAGACTGATCTTACTCCACATCCATGAGCAGGTTGGCCACTCTGGGAGAGGTCTCATGCTTTCTAGACTTCGCCAGCGATATTGGATACCCTGTGCCAACTCTTTAGCAAGGAAGATCCTTAAGAGCTGTGTCTTTTGCAGGCGTTTGCAAGCTAGAGCTGGAGAACAGAAGATGGCCGACCTTCCACAAGATCGGGCGTCACCTGATTTGCCGCCTTTCACCCATGTGGGCATAGATTATTTCGGCCCCATAGAGGTGAAGCGAGGCCGCGTTCATGTGAAGCGTTACGGTGTGATCTTTACTGGCCTTGTGAGTCGAGCTGTCCATCTAGAAGTTGCTAGTTATCTGGATACTGATTCCTGCATCAATGCCCTGCGCAGGTTCATCTGTCGAAGGGGCCCAGTAACAAGTATCAGAACAGACAATGGCACCAACTTTGTTGGAACACACAGAGAGCTAGGAGAAGCTATGAAAGAGCAGGATCACAACAAGATTCAAAATGAATTACTGAAGAAAGGAGTGACATGGTCATTCAACCCTCCCTCTGGAGCCCACCATGGGGGGGTATGGGAGAGGTTGATCCGACTGGTGAAAAAGATCCTCTATTCAGTCCTTAAAGAGCAAGTACTGGATGATGAGGCTTTGCAGACAGCCTTGTGTGAAGTTGAGGCGATTATGAATGACAGACCAATCACTACTGTAACAAATGACCCGAATGATCTAGAACCCCTGACTCCGAACCATCTGCTTCATCTGAAAGCTAAGCCAGTCCTGCCACCAGGACTATTCCAGAGAAGCGACCTATACTCACGAAGGAGATGGAAGCAAGTACAATATATCACTGACTTCTTCTGGAAGAGATGGATCAGGGAGTATCTTCCACTTATGCAGGAGCGGAACAAGTGGAACAAAACTAAGAGAAACTTCAGTCCTGGTGACCTCGTGGTCATCGTCGATGACACCGCCCCAAGGAACTCTTGGCTAATGGGGCGTGTGGTGGAAGCTTTGCCAGGGGCCAAGGTCTTGTCCGGAGCGTCATGGTTAAGACTAAGACCAATATCTTACAGAGACCTATCAATAAACTCTGTCTGCTCCTTGAGGCGACGGAGTGACACACAGACATACACACACACAGTGCTCCATCTTAGAATCACGTGCACCTCTGATTCGTTGATGTCGTACTCTTACATTCTTTGATGTCATACATTTTTGGACGTCAAACTCGAAGTTCAACACCTTTACACTTCAACTCAGACTGAGATCTATGGACTATTTTCCTATATGGTACCTTGTATATTTGTATATAGCTATGAACTGTAATAGTGCTCTGGTATAGAATGTTTTGTGTATTGGCTCTACGTTTGAATTTAAAGTAATTGTTGTGCATTCAGTGCAGTCAACAATTAGGGGCCGGTATGTTAGAGCCGATTTGGACATATTTGTATAAAAGACCGAACATATGGAGCTCCATGTATATTTGTGTAAATATATTAAATATTAATGTAAATGATGAAATATTAGGTACGTACCTTTATTATATATATTTACCTGATTGAGATATATTCATTTGTTGTTAGTGTAACTTAGTTTTTGGCCCCCCCTCTTGCCTATTCATTGTATTGTGGTAAGTGTGTTAGGATAAAGGCAAGAAGTTGGGCCTTCGGGAGAGGGAGTCCTTGCTAGATGTGGGAGCGGTATAGTTTTTTGACCATACAGACAGGTCATAATATGTATTTTCCATATAAAGTCATCTATGCTTTAAGTTGATTGGAGAATCACTTATTTGTTAGATATAAGAAGAATAAACATTTTTGTTGCACCATATCCCTGGATGTCATTGAATGTTTGGCCTTTTGGAAACCTTGAGTGTGGACTGTATGCGTACCAAACAACCCCGCTTCAGGCTTGGGCAGTGGCTATGGTAAAGACGAAAGGAAGCCACTACAATCAAAACAACCACCCGAGCCACTGCCTGTTCACCCCGCTATCATCCAGAAGGCGAGGTCAGTACAGGTGCAATAAAGCAGGGACCGAGAGACTGAAAAACAGCTTCTATCTCAAGGCTTTCAGACTGTTAAACAGCCACCACTAACATTGAGTGGCTGCTGCCAACACACTAACTCAACTCCAGCCACTTTAATAATGGGAATTGATGGAAATTGATGGAAAATATATCACTAGCCACTTTAAACAATGCTACTTAATATAATGTTTACATACCCTACATTGCTCATCTCATATGTATATACTGTACTCGATACCATCTACTGCATCTTGCCTATGCCGTTCTGTACCATCACTCATTCATATATCTTTATGTACATATTCTTTATCCCTTTACACTTGTGTGTATAAGGTAATAGTTTTGGAATTGTTAGGCTAGATTACTCGTTGGTTATTACTGCATTGTCGGAACTAGAAGCACAAGCATTTCGCTACACTCGCATTAACATCTGCTAACCATGTGTATGTGACAAATAAATTTGATTTGACATCATGGGAAAATCTAAATAAATCAGCCAAGACCTCAGAAACAATTGTAGACCTTCACAAGTCTGGTTCATCCTTGGGAGCAATTTCCAAATGCCTGAAGGCACCTTGTTCATCTGTACAAACAATAGTACGCAAGTATAAACCCCATGGGACCACGCAGCTGTCATACCGCTCAGGAAGGAAACACGTTCTGTCTCCTAGAGATGAACGTACTTTGGTGCGAAAAGTGCACATCAATCCCAGAACAACAGCAAAGGATCTTGTGAAGATGCTGGAGGAAACAGGTACAAAAGTATCTATATCCACAGTAAAACGAGTCCTATATCGACATAACCTGAAAGGCCGCTCAGCAAGGAAGAAGCCACTTCTCCAAAACCGCCATAAAAAAAAGCCATACTACGGTTTGCAAGTGCACATGGGGACAAAGATCGTACTTTTTGGGAAATGTCCTCTGGTCTGATGAAACAAAAATAGAACTCTTTGGCCATAATGACCATCATTATGTTTGGAGGAAAAAGGGGGAAGCTTGCAAGCCGAAGAACACCATCCCAACCTTGAAGCACGGGAGTGGCAGCATCATGTTGTGGGGGTGCTTTGCTGCAGGAGGGACTGGTGAACTTCACAAAATAGATGGCATCATGAGGGTGGAAAATTATGGGATATATTGAAGCAATCTCAAGACATCAGTCAGGAAGTTAAAGCTTGGTCGCAAATGGGTCTTCCAAATGGACAATGACCCCAAGCATACTTCGAAAGTTGTGGCAAAATGGCTTAAGGACAACAAAGTCAAGGTATTGGAGTGGCCTTCACAAAGCCTTGACCACAATCCTATAGAAAATGTGTGGGCAGAATTGAAAAAGCGTGTGCGGGCAAGGAGACCTACAAACCTGACTCAGTTACACCAGCTCTGTCAGGGGGAATGGGCCAAAATTCACCCAACTTATTGTGGGAAGCTTGTGGAAGGTTACCCGAAATGTTTGACCCAAGTTAAACAATTTAAAGGCAATGCTACCAAATACTAATTGAGAGTATGTAAAAGTCTGACCCACTAGGAATGTGATGAAAGAAATAAAAGCTGAAATAAATTATTCTCTACTATTATTCTGACACTTCACATTCTTAAAATAAAGTGGTGATCCTAACTGACCTAAGACAGGACTTTTTACTAGGATTAAATGGTAGGAGTTGTGAAAAAAACATTTAAGTTTAAATGTATGTGGCTAAGGTGTATGTAACTTCCGAATTCAACTGTACATACAGATTTGAATACATTGGCCACTTTAATAAATGATCACTAGTCAATTTAATAATGCCACTTTAAAAATGTTTACATATCTAGCATCACTCATCTCATACAGTTGAATTCGGAAGTTTACATACACCTAAGCCAATGCCATACCATGTGTATGTGACCAATCAAATTTGATTTGAGTAGTAGTAGTAGTAGTAACTGTGGTAGCGGTAGAAGTAATAATAGTAATAACGGCAGTAGTAATAGTAGTAGCAGTAGTAGTAGTAATAGTATTAATAGTAGCAGTAATAGTAGAAGTAATAATAGTAGTAGTAGTGGTTATGGTAGTAGTAGTAGTGGTAATGGTAGTAGTGGTAATGGTAGTAGTGGTAATGGTGGTAGTAGTAGTGGTAGTAGAGGTAGTAGTAGAAGTAATAATAGTAGTAGCGGTAGTAGTAGTAATAGTAGTAGTATTAGTAGTAGTTGTTGTAGTTGTAGCGGTAATAATAGTAGTAGTAGTAGTAGTAGTAGTAATAGCAGTAGTAGTAATAGCAGTAATAGTAATAGTAGTAGTTGTAGTAGTAATAGCGGTAGAGGTGGTAGTAGTAATTGTAATGGTAGTAGTAGTGGTAGCGGTAGTAGTAGTAATAGTAGTAGTAGTAGTTGTTGTAGTTGTAGCGGTAATAATAGTAGTAGTAGTAGTAATAGCAGTAATAGTAATAGTTGTAGTAGTAATAGCGGTAGAGGTGGTAGTAGTAATTGTAATGGTAGTAGTAGTGGTAGTGGTAATCACTCACCTCAATAACAACAATAATACAGTAGAACAAGAGATGTGCATAGACTTCAGGAAGCGTACAACACCTACCTCTGCAACATCTATCAGAGGTCAGAATATAGAGATTGTCGAGGAATACAAGTACCTGGGTGTCCTCTTGGACAATAAACTTCAGTGGAGTAAATGTACAGAACTGATCTACAAAAAGAGTCAACAGAGACTGTACTTTCTCAAAAAGATGGGATATTTTAATGTAGACTGTACTATACTGACTCTGTTTTACAAATCTTTCAGTGAGAGTATTTTAACTTTTTGTATTGTTTGTTGGTTTGGCAATGCCACTGTCAGCCACAGAAATTTGCTGAGAAGGATTATCACCACAGCAAGCAAGGTACTTGGAGTCAAACAGACAGCCTGGATGAGATCTTTAAGGTCAGGGCCCTCCACCCAAGCCACCCCCTGTACCCGGACTTTGAACTACTCCCCTCTGGTCGCAGGTATAGGGCAACCCTCTGCAGGAAAAATATAACTAGACAATAATTTGTGCCAGGTGTGATATCCCTCCTAAATAGCTCGGGCTATCGACTCAGTATGGCCAGAAAGCTAGTGTTTTAAAAAAAAGGTTTCATTGGTATGTAACTGAAAGTTGTATTGTCAATTTGTTTTGTATTTAAACTCCACTTTAAACGTGAACATGACCCTGCAACAAAATTTCCCCATGAGGACAATAAAGTTAGTAAGTAATGGTAGTCGTAGTAGTAGAGGTGGTAGTAGTAGTGGTAATGGTAGTAGTAGAGGTAATAGTAGTAGTAGTAGTAGTAGTAGTAGTAGTAGTAGTAGTAGTAGTAGTAGTAGTAGTAGTGGTAATGGTAGTAGTAGTAATAGAGGTAGTAATAGTAGTAGTAGTAGTGGTAATGGTAGTAGAGGTAGTAGTAGTAGTAGTGCTAGTAGTAGAGGTAGTAGTAGTGGTAGTAGTAGAGGTAGTAGTAGAGGTAGTAGTAGTAGTAGAGGTAGTAGTAGTAGTAGAGGTAGTAGTAGTAGTAGAGGTAGTAGTAGTAGTAGAGGTAGTAGAGGTAATGGTAGTAGTAGTAGTAGTAGTAGTAGAGGTAGTAGTAGTAGTAGTAGTAGAAGAAGTAGTGGTAATGGTAGTAGTAGTGGTAATGGTAGTAGTAGTGGTAATGGTAGTAGTAGTAGTAGTAGTGCTAGTAGTAGAGGTAGTAGTAGTGGTAGTAGTAGTAGTGGTAATGGTAGTAGTAGAGCTAATGGTAATAGTAGTAGTAGTAGTAGTAGTAGTAGAGGTAGTGGTAGTGGTAGTAGTAGAGGTAATGGTAGTAGTAGTGGTAGTAGTAGTGGTAGTGGTAGTAGTAGTAGTCGTGGTAATGATAGTAGTAGTAGTAGTAGTAGTAGTAGAGGTAGATGGTAGTAGTAGTAGTAGTAGTAGAGGTAGTAGTAGAGGTAATGGTAGTAGTAGTAGTAGTAGTGGTAGTAGTAGAGGTAGTAGTATAGGTAGTGGTAGTAGTAGAGGTAATGGTAGTAGTGGTAGTAGTAGAGGTAGTAGTATTGGTATTGGTAGTAGTAGAGGTAATGGTAGCAGTAGTAGTAGCAGTAGTAGTAGTGGTAGTAGTAGAGGTAGTAGTAGAGGTAGTAGTAGTGGTAGTGGGGGACTATAGGCTACACAGTGTAAAGTACTAGAGTCCAGGCTACTTAGGTTTATGGTACGGTCCCCATGCACCACGTCTCTTAATCTTCCCCATTACAGTACCTCACCACTGGGATCTATACAAGTACATCAACAAAAGGAACCAATATAAACTACTTTGATTGACTTCGCCCATTTCCACATTTCTGCTTGATCTGTGTGTGTCTGTCTGTGTTTCATCATTTTGAGAAAAAAAAATGCATTGAAATGTCTTATGTCTCATAGTGTATCTGGACAATACGGCCTGTATTAAACAAAACAAAGTGCATTCATAAATCCCTGGCCATTTGGATGGTTGAGCAGGCAGATACGTGGGAAGCTCGTCTGAGGGACCCAACAAGGCCACTGTTGCCATCCTGTGATCACGACGTGTCACTAGCAGCCACAGCACACCATCAATCACCAGGGACCATACTGTAAAATACAGATGTAAGATCTTAATTTAAGCCAGTTTGCTACAGCAGGAAAATAATCCTGCAGCAGCAAGAAATGTGAATTATTTTGTGAATAATTAATGTAGGGGTTGATACATTTTTCGTAAGGGAAAATCAAGTCAGACATTTCTAAGTGGAAATAAAAAACTTTTAAACCTCAAATACACTACAAGTTTTAAATTTCCTGCATTGCAGGAAAGTTCTCCTGCAACAGGGAGCTCAAATTAAGATCCTACATCTGTATTGGGCACTGTCATCCACTTTAATTTTATGGTCAGTTCCTTCCTATTCTAACACACTGGTCTTGCATGACACCAAGTCCTTTTGAGACCAAGAATGTCCTAACATGGACACCGTAGCAATGGTTTCATCTTCTATTGCCCTCAAACTCAAAGCCAGTTCCACTGCATGTTTTATTGTTCCCCTCTAATCAGGGCAATTCATTATCAGGTAGATAGAACAGAAAACCAACAGGCTGCGGACATCGTAGGGTAAGAGTTGACTACCCCTGTTCTATTGTATGTCATGTGTTTATCTTTTATGTCTCTTACAAGACAAACCCAATGTTAGGCTTAAAAAAAGATCCTGGTATAAGCCAACAAAAAGCCATTAGTATGATACGTGTGAGCCAAGGCATGACGTGGTCAGGTTGGACCCAGGTGCAGAGAAGAGACCAGACAAGGAATCAGTGGTTAAGGATAAAGATGATACTTTTTTGAAAAACAGCAGGATCACAGTACACTTGAAAAACAACTAACACTAAGTCTTGCAACCTCACTCAGGAAACAAACACACACGGTAAACAATTCAAGCTTCTGCAAAGTACAACAGAAAACATTTAACAGGGAAATCATAATGAGTGAATAGGACACACCTGAGTGTCGTTAATGTCTAGGACGGTCTCTGCCGCCCTCTGGTGACAGGTGGAACCATGACACAAGGACGTTTTCAACTTGCAGTATATTTCAGGTGAGCAGATGATATGGTAGTATCACCTCCAATCAAAACAGGACTGCATGTAAAACGGTCCCACTCTACTGCTCTGTACCTCTTGATTACATGACGTTTCTGCTGCAGCTGTCACTGGTCTTGCCTTCTAACAGTTACCACAGTGCACAGAGCCCAGCTCCAGCCACGAGTGATGGATTTAGTGCACTTTTGTGTACATGAATACATGCACACCTCCATGCGTGCACATACTGTACATGTATACACACATCCATCCATACATGCACGTTTAAACATGCACACACCCGCTATCTAACATTTCTAACCTTGACACTTTTACTGTTGGAAACAGGAGCCCTGTGAGCCATTTAATTTACATGTAAATTGGCACTCACAAGACCAACGTACTCTACTGGCTGTGTGTGTGTGTGTGTGTGTGTGTGTGTGTGTGTGTGTGTGTGTGTGTGTGTGTGTGTGTCCGCGCCACAGGCTGTGGGCACTAGAAGGTGCAATTCTCTGATGCAGCCTTCGTCCTCTCTAAATCTAGAATTGTGTGAGACTTTTGATTCGTTAATGTTATCAAGTTTAGCAGCTTTGGTCTCTCTCTCAAAGCAGAAAGAGGTAGTGTTTTAAAGCAGTCTAACAGCTATCAAAAGCAATGTCATCTTGTTTTCATTATAAATCATGAATTACTGGTTATACTGCTTATGATCTTTTTTATAAATTAAAATGGCCAATTTGGGTGCAATCAATCAGCCTAACCTCCCAGATAAGACCACACTTAAACAAAACAATGCTTCAGGAATACCAATCCTACTCGCCTCCAACCACAGTTTTATCAGGAAAAGATCAATCATCTACACTGCAGGTAAATTGCAGTTATATGGGTTGTAGAAAAAACTACAGACAAGGACATACTGTAGGTCGAAATTAGAGCTGACAGAATGAGCTCAATTGACAAATTATCAGTAGTTCTCAGTCACTCACTATTTGGTAAATTGGGAAACTGTTATGGTGAAATGCAGACACTGATATGATGCCCTCTGGTGGTGGATAAAACACACTGCAAAGGTCCATGCCCAGCCAAGTTGCCTGTCAAAAAAACAGGACTGGCTGTCGTCAATTCCATTTAAATTCAATAATTTCAGGACATAAAAAGAAATTCTAAATTAATTGGAAAATGTGCTTTTTCTTTCTCCAATAATAACTGTATCCTTCTTGCAGGAAATGCAGTTGGCCTAATATGGATAGGGTTCAAATGTCAGAAGTGCTGGTTACTCCCCAGAGTCACCCCCATAAGTGTTAAACATGTGCACCCCTATAAAATGTTGGTTCATCCCACAATTAATTTTATAGGGCACCTTCAAAAGTCAATGTGCAATTTGAACCGCAACTGTGTGCAATCAATGTGAACAGTGATCATTTGATGTTAGTTAGGCTGATTGGATGAATAAATTCAGAGAATAAATAACCTACTATGGGGAGGTGAAAATCTAATTTGACATTTTAACAACTATCACCTGGTTTTAAACCAGGAAACAACCAACTGTATTTTGCCATATAGCCGTTTCTATTAGGCCGTGTTTAGACAGGCAGCCCAATTCTGATAACTTTTTCACTAATTGGTCTTTCGACCAATCAGATCAGCTCTGAAAAATATCTGGCATAATTGGTCAAAAGAACAATTAGTAGAAAAATATCAGAATTGGTCTGCCAGTGTGAGCGTAACCTAGGACACCAAAATACATGTTGTTTCCTATTAATCCAATAATACAACTTGAGAGATGTCTTGATTATGACATGTTTTACTCAGTCTTGTTCTTTGTCACACAGTTCAACCTGACCTCAGGGCAATTCGTAGGACTTGGGAGATAAATATGTATCCATACATTTAGTACTATAGGGCTTGCAGTTACGTCAGAAATCGCCTAGCAACCGCACCAAGCTCCGTGTTGGAAGACCAAACAAAGTCTGTCGTTTTCCCAATTGTCCACATGAATGGTTGCGTTTTACTACCACTGGAAACTTTGGGAAGATTGCCCATTGTTTCATTTTTCTAAGGACTCAGAAAACAGAGGCAGTGGGAGAACCTATTCAAGGAAGTAAATAATGTTGGAATTGATCAAAAACAAATGTACTATTTGAAAGCTTGCTACAGTAACTTTGTGTGCAGGCTAACCCAAATGAGCTAACGTTACTGTACTAATGTTACAGGCTCCCTGCCTGTGCCATTAAACCCCTACAACTCATCCAGAACGCCGCAGCCCGTCTGGTGTTCAACCTTCCCAAGTTCTCTCACGTCACCCCGCTCCTCCGCTCTCTCCACTGGCTTCCAGTTGAAGCTCACATCCGCTACAAGACCATGGTGCTTGCCTACGGAGCTGTGAGGGGAACGGCACCTCAGTACCTCCAGGCTCTGATCAGGCCCTACACCCAAACAAGGGCACTGCGTTCATCCACCTCTGGCCTGCTCGCCTCCCTACCACTGAGGAAGTACAGTTCCCGCTCAGCCCAGTCAAAACTGTTCGCTGCTCTGGCCCCCCAATGGTGGAACAAACTCCCTCACGACGCCAGGACAGCGGAGTCAATCACCACCTTCCGGAGACACCTGAAACCCCACCTCTTTAAGGAATACCTAGGATAGGATAAAGTAATCCTTCTCACCCCCCCTTAAAAGATTTAGATGCACTATTGTAAAGTGGCTGTTCCACTGGATGTCATAAGGTGAATGCACCAATTTGTAAGTCGCTCTGGATAAGAGCGTCTGCTAAATGACTTAAATGTAAATGTACTAACTTTACATATTGTACAGCTAACTAGCTATGTGAATGAAATATCACCAGTTTGCTAACTTCATATTAGCTAGTTAACTATCTTGATGGAGTTAACAACGATAAATACAAATGCATTTGTACCTATCTAACAGCCATGGAAGAGGGTGAAAGGATTAGCTAGTACGTCCAGCTGTCAGAGCGGGAGAGTAGGCTACTCTGGATAGGGCAGGTAACTTTGTGGGAAGACATTATGAAACTATTCTCCAGTTCCAGGCCCTAGTGAGATACTGAGGACAGAGTAAGCTACTCTGGATAGGGCAGGTAACTTTGTGGGAAGACATTATGAAACTATTCTCCAGTTCCAGGCCCTAGTGAGATACTGAGGACAGAGAGTAAGCTACTCTGGATAGGGCAGGTAACTTTGTGGGAAGACATTATGAAACTATTCTCCAGTTCCAGTCCCTAGCGAGAGAAACTGAGGACAGAAGGATATAGCAACATATTCAGGGCTGTCTAACTTGAACATAATTCAGTCTGTTTCTTTGATATTTTCTGTCCTAAGATACAGAGAGCCGTCAAACCCTGTCTGCAGATGAAGAGTTCCCAAGATAAGGGTATATCCTTGTATACCATGGATTATATGTTAGCAAATTTTGTGAAATATATATATTTTTTAATTAAGTCACAATGTATAAACCTATTACTACTGGAGCAGGCCAACCCTGCTAGGTGTGTAGGCTTCAATTTCAGCCCAGCACTAACTGATCCAATGTAGCACACCTAATTAGTTAATCAAGTGTGCAATTGCTGGTCTGGTACAGAAGTCTGCTCACCCAGTGGAGGGTGGTCGGAAACCTCTGGTATTCACTTTTTTTTGTTCACCTGAAATTGTTTTAGTAATAATGGCCTTTGTTACAAAAATGTCTAACCTTTTACATATGAGTTAGCTTACTTGTAAACAGTTTGAAATTATATGAAAGTGTTGATTCTTTAAAGTTAAGCATTTAAACTTGTTTGAATTGTTAAGTTAACTATTATTCAAGATTCATTTATGTTGATGTTGATTAATCACAGATCACAATTGTGCAATAAAGAGGGGAAGGTAATCTGTCTCTAATTGGTCTGTATTTCTGTGTTGTATTCTTAAATGAACAATACATTTTTGTTCAGTCATAAGCTCTCCAATTAGTCTTATTTGATTGTCCAAAATGTTTCAGGATATCAGCCATGTGAACCCATTTTGCAGCTGATAATGGCATGCAATGCCAATGTAGCCTTATGCCTACAGCAGTGGTTCCATCTCCAGTTTCCCTGACAGCACACATTTTGTAGCCCTGGACAAACATACTTGATTCAACTCAGAGGGCCTGATGATTAGTTAACAAGTTGAATCAGGTGTGTGTTTCTGCGGCTACAATAAACTGTACTGTTAGGGGGTACTTGAGGACCGGAGTTGGGAACCACTGGCATACAGTATTAGCCTTATGAGCATTTGCAATGCACCCCTTGACATTGTGCATTTTTTATTTCACCTTTATTTAACCAGGTAGGCTAGTTGAGAACAAGTTCTCATTTGCAACTGCGACCTGGCCAAGATAAAGCATAGCAGTGTGACACAGAGTTACACATGGAGTGAACAATAACACCAACAAGTCAATGACACAGTAGAAAAAATTAAGTCTATATACAGTGTGTGCAAAAGGCATCAGGTAGGCAATAAATAGGCCATAGGAGCGAATAATTAAAATTTAGCAGATTAACACTGGAGAGATAGATGAGCAGATGATGATGTGCAGATGATGATGTGCAAGTAGAGATACTGAGGTGCAAAAGAGCAGAGAATATCTTAACTCACACACTGTTTACATATTGTTCAGCTTTAACATTCTCAAATAAAAAAATGTATGATACCAGTGGACAATGTATATGAGGCAAACCATTATACTACATTTTGTACATGCCTTGTGCAGACTTAGTTTTTTTGGTGCAAATCCAACCGTTGTAATCTAGGTTATGAAATGTGTGAAAGCACAACTACTATCAAGTTCAAGGCCATGTACTTTTCTCCAAGGTCTGAGTGGCACTTGGAGGTGCCACTGTGATAATGAAGATGGTTTGCCTAAGACTACCACAACAATTGTCATTGTGTTTTAAATGGTAAAGAAAGAAAACAGTGGGTCTAAAATGTTTTATTCAATGGGGCTAGGCAAAGCAGAGATGACAATACTTTTAATTTCACCCATACAACAATCTAATATTAAAGCACAATATGTTTACAATATCATAAGCAGTAGTCTTTCAGACATTCCAAATGAAATGTTATATATTCATATGGTTTAGGGGGGCACTTTTGTTATAATGACAAGGAGAATGTGCGCTACTCAAATGGCACAACAGAATCGTTCAGAATGACCAAAGCACAGCATATGACCATCTCATAACTGAGGAATGTCTCCTTTCATAACTGGAAAAGGACGAAGTAGAAACTGATGCTGCTGCAGTATTGCTCATCTTCACAGTGGGAATCCAGTTGACATGGGTGTCTTGATAGAGGTCAGCTGGTGAACCTACAGCAGTACATAAACAAACTAAAAGCCCACCTGATGTTAAATATCACTTCCTCAGGTCACCTATACCATCAGCGCTCTTAATTATTTGGTTGTGTTTAAATCCTTCAGGTGTTTGTGTCATAAAGATTAAATATATTGTTGGGTTTGAACAACCAATAGTCAACACGGCAGGTTGTCCTATCCCCCCGAGGCCTTTGTCCTATGCTGTAATGCCCATAAATATTCCCTCTTATAAAGTTCTCAACAGATTATCATATTAATGATAACCACAAGTTGTTTTGGACTGTTATGTCCTCCAGGCTATATGGATGTCATATTGTATCATTTGCTTCTCCCCTTTTCATGGTCATTGCTAAAAGGGATCCAGCTTTTGTCAAATTAAATATTTATTTGACATTTTGTCGCAGATTAGGAGATTTAGGTTAAGGTTAAGAAAAAGTTTAGCTAAAATGCACAAAAAAATAATTTTGACAATTTGACAAAAGCTGGATCACCTTTAGCCAGGACCCATTTTAAATAGGCCCAGATTATGACTATCCAATATACTCATCACATTAGGAATAGTAGGTTTACATTAGTCTGCAAATGCGTTGATAGAGGCATGCAATCCTTTGTTAACAAAGGTGAATTTTTGTGGTGAAAAATAGCTTCCCGAAAAAACTTTAAACTTACACTACACATGCCAGACAACAAGATACCTACTCTAGCTAGCTAATTTGGTCTAATTTATTGTTGTTGTTAATATTTGGTTGTGCATAACAGCTAAACTCGAAATCGATCAGACTTGATTTATCAGTGATTAAATTATCGTAGCAGACCGGTTACTGACAGCTGTCTGGGTTCAGGTCTTGACGGGCAAAAATACTTATTCGCTTTTCTGACAGTTCTTGAGTCTTATCTTGGTGTCACCAATGGTGTTTAATGATTGCGGGGAATCTGTAAATATATATATATATATATATTCCTTGTTGTCTTTCCTGCCTTAGAACAGCCAAATACTTTACAGAAGGTGACCGTGGTCATGAATCGACTAGTTTAAGGCAATGTTATCATGCAGTTCGCGGAAGCCACTCGGCTGTTTTCAGAATAATTCATGCAGTGGTCTTCCAACATGGCCGCCAGGAGGCGTCGTACGTCAATTGCAAACCCTCTATATGTTACGTTACGAATGGAATAGCGGCCATACAATATCATATGAATTGGAGGTTTTATAGCATATATGGATTATATGAAGTAATGTGTCGTACAGTACATATTGGAGGACGTATATCAATACACGTCTTGCTCTGAGAACGGGCTGCTTGTTGCTTCGTTTAAGGTTAGGGAAATGTTAGTTCAAATGCTACAGTTGTCCCGACGCGACTTGTACCTTTTGGATTGCTTGAATGTCGCGGTATACGTCCACCCCGACCAATCGCCCTACTTTAGTGTCTGAATTAAGCGATACTTCTTTATGCGTTGGAACAAATGAACGTGATAGGCCGTTTTCAAAAGAATAAGTTGCTTATGTGTCATCGATATGATTCAGAAACATTTATTCTAGTGTCAAAATTTACCGCAATGTGTAAATACGATAATTTTGGTCAAAAAGTCAGTCTCGTCCAAAACAGCGATTTGGGAGATAATTAGGAAAACATGTCATGTCACATAATGAAGGGTATCATAACAGTTTTCCCTGGGTTGGGTTTATTTCAATCCTGCCCACAGCTGGCAGAACCCAAGTAATCATACATTTGGAGCGCAGGTGGATGCGACCTGCTCAGATCGTAATGCCCATGGTCAATTTGGTTTGACATTCGATATCCCTTATAGGCTGGTTAGGGACCATCAGTAAATTACATAATGTACATGGGACAATATTTAAAATTTCAATTACTTAACCACAAACCAACTATAAATTGTAGAAATGAATATACAAATATTGAAAGCATTTAATGAGACAACTAAAAGGTGTGCAACATGAAATTGTCACATTTTCATTGTGTAATTTATTGACGGTCCCTAAGTAGCCTCAAAGTTGAACCAACTTTGCCACCTTTGCACACCTGCTGGTAAAATACACAATCACAATAAAACAAAAAAGGGTTTCTATAAACATATTTATTTTTTCCCAAAATAATGTTTTCTATACAATCCCCGAGCTGACAAGGTACAAATTTGTCGTTCTGCCCCTGAACAGGCAGTTAACCCACTGTTCCTAGGCCGTCATTGAAAATAAGAATTTGTTCTTAACTGACTTGCCTAGTAAAATAAAGGTAAAATAAAACATTAAAAAATAACACTACAGGAACCATACAGTAGCCCCTATTCCACATATAGCATCTTACTGTAGCTAAATGTTCCGCTATTCAGGGGCATCTGTAGTGTGTATCATATTTCACAGGATATTAGCTGGACCCCTCCGTTATGTTATAGTTGGAGCCCTTGGCCCATGCCCTAAATCCGCTTTATCCCTATCAGAGAGATTCAACTGAATTCAGGAGCTGTAATCTTGCTACTGCCATACAGACTTTTGAAAGGATTTTCTCTGCACACAATGAAGATTGTAATGAGAATGGACATTGTTAAGAGTGGAGTGAGATGACAGGCTGATAATTTGATCTTTAATAGAAAGGGATGCTATCGGGGATGTAGTTCTGTCTGTGATACATGGATCAATTGCCTTTATACTGTATAGCAAATGCTAACTTTTCAGCATGTGTGGTACAAATCCAATGTCAACAGTACCTTTATAACCAATAGTACCTTTTTAACCAATATATTATTTTGTCATTTGGGTGAAGTACCCCTATAGCATAACATGGAGGTATTTTGTTCCAGAAACCTCTCAACACTTTCGGAGAAGTGAGGGGTAACTGTCCCTATTTGAAGCTTGATGTCAAAAAAGCATGTTATACATAAGATCTATTAAATAACCACCACTCAATGATCTTCAAAAGCAGGAAGATTTCTTGACAAACTCACATTTGGCATTCTTTGTTGTCCTTCATTGTGCAGGTGAGAAGCAAGTATAATATGAATATACTTTATAAATAAAACATCTTTCAACAACTTGTTTTCGTCTTGATTTTGTCCTTACACAAGTCATTCAACTACAATATTCTGGTGATTAAATTAACACACAATTCAAGACAAAAAAATGACCCTAACATTTCAGTAAAAACGTTTTTTTACAACTGCATAATGGTGCCCCAACAAATGTAAATAAAACCGATTTGACCCTATTCCATCATTCCAATGGCTAACCAACAATTCTTTGTGAAATGTATCTCTAGCCTAGTATTAGCTTTAGGTCAGCAATACTGGAGCAGCTCGCTCATGTTGCAGCCAAACCGGCAGCACACCCCAGCAGGCCCCACGTCTCAGCGGGTACGGGTGGACATGTTGTACCTCAGAGGGACAGTGGAAAGCTACATTTCCCCCTGGACCTGTGGAGGTGTGCTGGGGAACCCTAGATAGTTCTGCTGGTCTTCTGTTACTCTCTCTGTGGATTCCTGGTCGTCTCTCTGCCTCACCACATCTCTGCCAGTCTCTGAAGTCTTTAGGTTGGCAAACTGGTCCCTTTTCAGCCAATTCAGAATTGCCCTTGTAGAAGGAGAACTGAATAAGGCATAATTTACAGTTTAGGCAAATGTCAGTTAGCTTGGTTGAGAAAAGGATTCCATTCACCATAACCTCCATTCTCGTGCTTTTCAGTATAAAAATACATGTGTGCCTTTCGGATTCAACTAAATTGAACTCACAAATGTACATTGTGAAAGCACAAACAACAGCATCATAAAACATGTGAAACAAGCTATTAGAGCAGGGCTCCCCAACCCTGTTGCTCGAGAGCTACCATCCGGGAGGTTTTCACTCCAACCCTGTTCCTTGAGAGCTACCATTCGGGAGGTTTTCACTCCAACCCCAATCTAGCGCACCTGACTCTAATGATTGATAAGCTGAATCAGGTTACTTACAACAGGGGTAGGAGTGAAAACCTACAGGAGGGTTGCTCTCCAGGAACAGGGTTGGAGTGAAAACCTACAGGAGGGTAGTTCTCCAGGAACAAGTTTGGAGTGAAAACCTACAGGAGGGTTGCACTCCAGGAACAGGGTTGGAGTGAAAACCTACAGGAGGGTTGCACTCCAGGAACAGGGTTGGAGTGAAAACCTACAGGAGGGTTGCACTCCAGGAACAGGTTTGGAGTGAAAACCTACAGGAGGGTTGCACTCCAGGAACAGGTTTGGAGTGAACCTACAGGAGGGTTGCACTCCAGGAACAGGGTTGAAGTGAAAACCTACAGGAGGGTTGCACTCCAGGAACAGGTTTGGAGTGAAAACCTACAGGAGGGTAGTGCTCCAGGAACAGGGTTGGATTGAAAACCTACAGGAGGGTTGCACTCCAGGAACAGGGTTGAAGTGAAAACCTACAGGAGGGTTGCACTCCAGGAACAGGTTTGGAGTGAAAACCTACAGGAGGGTAGTGCTCCAGGAACAGGGTTGGATTGAAAACCTACAGGAGGGTAGTGCTCCAGGAACAGGGTTGGAGAGCCCTGTATTAGACCTTTGAGAGTTGTACTCACTGTGGTGTTGTCCAAGGTCTGGAGCTCTCACACGATGTGACCACCATACGGCTTCACCCTGGCGTCCTGCCCCTGGGTCACATACATCGCAACCATGGGGAACCACCATGAGAGACACTTAGCATCCATGATGTTGATGATGTTTGCTCCCAAGTCAATGACACAAACAGCCAATAGATGGAGCAGGTACTGTATGATGAGGTGAGGATGTGTGGCTACTTGTGAGAGCTTCCTAGGGTTTTATATAATGCTCTACTGTCTATGCCAGGCGGGGATTCTCAAAAGGATGTCCTGATCTTGAGATCACCACTGTGGTGTCAAAAAGAGTTCCCATCAAGGCTAGAACTCTCGTATGAGATAAATACATGTCAACTAGTGATTTAAATGTTGTTTTTTACATTTTAGTACTTTAGTAGACTTATCCAGAGCGACTTACAGGAGCAATTAGGGTTAAGTGCCTTGCTCAAGAGCACATCAACAGATTTTTCACATAGGCTCAGGGATTTAAACCAGCAACTTTTCGATTACTGGCCCAACGCTCTTAAACGCTAGGCTACTTGCCGCCCAGGCATGGGGTTTACGAACTAAGTTAGTGGTGCAAGTATAGGCAAAATATGACACAAAGCTTCAGAAATCTCTACATTTATGGACTTTCCATTTAAAATTATTTGTATTATGTATTCTCTGTAATTAGTTGGCATATTTTCTTGGAGGTGTTATTTACCAATTGTGGCAATGTGTCAGGACTAGGGCCATGCTTTTTGGGGCATTTTGCTTCCAGCATGATCCACCATATTGTTGCAGGTTGAAAATCCTAGGAAATGTTATTTAATTGATTCAAGCGTTCTCCAATCAATCAATTGTCTGGTTGTGTGTGTTTGGTCGGGGGGGGATCGCCTAAGCCAGGGTTCCCCAAACTCTTTGGTGGGGCACCCCCTGGGTGCACATTTAGGTTTTTGCCCTAGCACTACACAGCTGATTCAAATAATCAAAGCTTGATGATGAGTTGGCTATTTGAATCAGCTGTGTTGTGCTCATGCAAAAGCCAAAACGTGCACCAGGGGGCCCCCAGGACCGAGTTTGGGAAACCCTGGCCTAAGCCAGAAAAAGCGTAGCTCTGTGAATCTTAATCGCACAAAGCCTATTATTTGTCAGGGAATACTATTTGTATATCAGTGATTCTACATCTCACTTTGCTCTAGCTGATCCTTTTCAACAGACTCAGAAGTTGTTGCTAAAAATGGGTAAATTAGGGGCAGTTAAAGGGGATAGTCAATGAAACCAACCATGGAAGTTTATTGGACGCGACTGGAAGGTCCGTGGGGCGACCCACAATTGGCCAAGCGTCGTCCGGGTTAGGGATGTCCTTGTCTCATTGCGCACCAGCGACTCCTGTGGCGGGCCGGGCGCAGTGCTCGCTAAACAAGGTTGCCAGGTGCACGGTGTTCCGGGTTGGATGCGCGCTGTGTTAAGAAGCAGTGCGGCTTGGTTGGGTATCGGAGGATGCATGACTTTCAACCTTCATCTCTCCCGAGCCCATATGGGAGTTGTAGCGATGAGACAAGATAGTAGCTACTAAAACAATGGATACCACGAAATTGGGAAGAAAAAGGGGTAATATTCAACAACAAATAAACAAAAAAAGATATGTAACTTTCAAAATACAGAAATCTGGCACGCCAACAGCTGCAACTTCTGAGTCTGTTGGAGAGGATCAGCTTGCACAAAGTACTACAGATAGTATTCCCTTTGTGTGATTTTAAGATTTGCAGAGCTATGCTTCCACTGGTTTAGGCAAGCCCTACCAAACAGACACCACAGCCAGACAATGATTGATTGGAGAGAGCTTTCCTACTGTATGGTTTTCTATCTGCAGCAAACCTAGTGGATCATGCTGGAAATACCAAAACCAAAGTGCCAACAACCAAATAGCATGGCACTAGACTCAGAAAAGCTAACAAAATCAGGATGCAAGTTCAAAACGGAGTCAAGGATAATGACTTCACCATTAGCATTCATACCACAGATTCATGCCACAGACATTACGCAGTACTTAGCATTGGGCTTCAGTAACATGTGCGTCATAGCGAGAATAGCATTACCAAGAAGTCCCATTGTGGCGTCAGGGAATACTATTTGTACTGATATACTATCTGTATATCAGTGTGTCACACAATCTCTTTTCAAAGCATGAATGTGTGTGTGGATAGCCTTGGGTCTGTTTCCTCTCTGTCCCCTCACTCCTTACTGTTACTGTCGTAATACAGTCCCATGGCCCCAGGTTAACACTAGAGGTCACTGCGAGGCGACTGTCAAAAGCCACTGCTGCTATCCTTTCAGTCCTCTTATCCCTAAATACTATTAGACAGTCAGCCTATCTGTGCCGTATCAAACTACTGCAATGTCTGGCTGCTTGTGGTCTTGATTTCTGTTTCAATACTCGATCTGTAGTTATTTGAGCGCAAGCCACACATTTCAACCTTGAAAATAGATTTTATTACAATCAAATATTTTTTATCAATGGAGAGCGGAACTGTTTTTGTTTGTTGTTATTTATATCATACACTTATTATTATTTCCCAGAAAGCTTTGCAGTTGACTTTAGTTCAATGTATTTGGCTTCATCCTTCCATTTCACTGACTTACTGGTTGTGGTAACATGTTGTTGTTAATAGGACATGAGACATTCAACAAAACAAGAAATAAAACAGTTCAGATGAAATAACTTTTATTCTTTGACACCCATCGCATGGTCTATTTCAAATGAGTCCTGTATACAGTACTATATAGTACTGTCTAACCGTATACATTTTAAGGATATAGTGTAACTTGAACTGACTATTGCCCATAACAGGGACATTTGGGTAGAAACTGAGTACCATGTCAGAGTTGGGTTCAGTTCTACTAATGAATTAAAGATACTGTTTTAAAACTGTTGTTTTATAATATAATTTTTTCAATTAATTAGTTGAATGTTCATTTTCTGACCAAAACTGAGAAGTAATTGCCTACTGGAAGTATCATCCAACTGCAATAGTGTCTTTTATCATGGTATAATAAACTAATTAGGCCTAATTGCATGTGTTGATTTGAACATTTACATCCTGCACATGTTATAGATCTGAGCCCCCCTCCAAAAGAAATGTATATTAGCACTTCATCCCACGGAGCAGTCATAGGCCTATTGGCTACCATCCCTCAGCTTCTGAAGTGGTTTGTGCAATATAGTCTAATAAATGTTGGTCGTTACTCTGTTATAGGCATGAATGCCTGGTAGAAAGTTAGTTCCACTCAGCTTAACTGCATCAGGTGCTATTCTTAGAAACCGATCCCGATGGGGGGTAATTCCTGTCCATTTGACTGAGGAGTCACCCTTAGCGTGCCATGTCTAAAGCTGTAGCTTACGGTTTATCTCCCCGTGGCTCAGCCTCAATCCCCCACCCCCACCACCCCCTTTGCCCAATGTTTACTTTCCTACACCCCGGCTTAGACTATAGTCCGAGGCAGATGGGGTGTTAGTCTCCAGCATGAAGGCGAGAAAGGCATTTAAGGGGCGTTGGCATTAGGGTCTCACTCGGCGCCCGCATGGCTCTGACTCCTGTTTGGATGGTATGTGGTGTCATAATCGTCATCAGAGTCGTCCGAAGGCTGTGGTTCGAAGCAGCCATCGAACTTGCGCCTCAGACGTTTCTTGAGCTGGAAGGTGCGTACACCCGGGCCTATAGTCTGGGTGTATTCCTGGGCCTTGAGCTTGGCGTAGTAGTCTGAGAACTTGTTGAAGAGGATTGAGATGGGCATGCCGTTGAGGATAATGCCAAAGGAGATGCAGCCAAATGCCACGCAGCGACCCAGATAGGAGATGGGCACCACGTCACCATAGCCCACAGTGGAGATGCTCACCTGTAGGACGAAGAAGGAAATGGTCTTGTTGTGTTCATCTCAAAGAACATTTTAGTCAAAGCCACATACTATACAGAACACCAGGGGTACTCAACTACTATTAGAGAAGGTCTGGTCACACAGATTTCTGAGATGGCAAAGGTCCGGATGGATATTGTCATTTATCATCATCGTAACAAACCCCCACATCGTGACCCAAGCTGTTTAAACTGTTTACACCCCTCTTGTTGGCAGAGAGAAAACATTTGCCGGCAATTCAACACATATTTTCATGTCTTATGTGTGTTCATGTGATAAATAAATTACTCAACTAAATCAATGTGGCCCCCTGGGGGTCGAGGCCCCTGGTCACGTAATCTGGCCATGATAACTAAGATTTTGATAGCTGGATAGCCTAACTATACCCACTTAGCTAACATGGCCGCTAGTTAATCAAATGGACATTTCTGACAGGTTAAAAATAGCACTCTAAGGCCTGTCAATGAATAACATTACAAGAGGAAAAATTCCCATGCACTAACAAATTAATTCCACCTTGTGCAGCCATTCTACTATTACAACTCTCAACAGCAGTAAGTTGAAAGCCTGATTGAGTTCCTAAAAAAAATATTTATACATATAAGTCAGCACCCTCTGTCCTTATTGACACCGTTTTAGTCAGGTCTGCCAGGTGAGTATGGCTGCGCTACAGCCTGGTTTCTTTTGCTGACAACGAAAACACAGAACATACTGTATATTTTCACTTGAATCAGAATCCAACCAAGTGAAGGAGACAGCTCTTGAGAATAAGCGTGATACTAATCTAGGTAATTATGGTAGTTGATCATGATGTTAGTTACAGCACTAGTCATGTACAGTATGTCAGATCCAGAAATACTTCTGGGAATAACAAGGACCAATTCAACCTCCAGGGATCCAGGAACCAATCCAACTTTTCTAATCAGTCTGTAAACCATGGCTTGAAACGAAAGGCATTACATGGCATTATAGACGAGATTAGACACGTAAAAGTTAACAGCTGCCGGGAGATAAAGTCTATAATGTCCTCCACCAAAGAGGAAGACACACAGATGCATCAACACAATGTCATGCCCCATGTTTGGAGTAGCAAATAAATCCAATGAAATGTGGCAGATTACATTATTATACTCTGAAATTATAAAGTCAGCAAAGTATATTTGTCATCACTCGCAGTTGAAAAGCCTTGTTGACCCTGTTTCCTCGTGATGAAAGTGAACCACAAATGTATCCTTTATATATACCGCCACTAGCTACATCAATTGAGAGAGTTAATATGAGGTAAAAGACTGAAAAAGCCATACGCAAATACAGTGCCTCATACCCTTTAACCTATTCCACATTTTGTTTTGTTACAGCCTAGATTTCTTCTCCTTCATCTACACACAATACCCCGTAATGACAGTGAAAACATGTTTTTAGACATTTTTGCAAATTTTATGAAAATGAAATACAAAAATATCTAATTTACTTTGTAGAATTACCTTTGGCAGCGTTTACAGCTGTGTGTCTTTCTGGGTAAATCTCTAAGATCTTTCCACACCTGGATGGTGCAACATTTGGCCATTTTACTATTTTCAAAAATCTTGGTCAAGTTGGGTGTTGATCAATGCTAGACAACCATTTTCAGGTCTTGCAGATTTAAAGCCAAACTATAACTCGGCCACTCAGGAACATTCACTCTTCTTGGTAAACAACTCTAGTGTAGTTTGGCCTTATGTTTTACGTTATTGTCCTGCTGAAAGGATAATTCATCTCTCAGTGTCTTTTGGGAAGCAGACTGAACCAGGTTTTCTTCTATGAGTTTGACTGTGCCTTGCACCATTCCATAGATAAAAATAAATAAAAATTACGTTTTTTATCTTAAACTCCCCAGTCCATAAAGATTACAAGCATACCCATAACATGATGCAGCTACCACTATTCTTGAAAATATGGAGAGTGGTACTCAGTAATGTGTTGTATTAGATTTTCCCCAAACATAACACTTTGTATTCAGGACAGAAAGTAAACGACAACCTTTGTCAATTTTTTTTGCAGTATAACTTTAGTCCCTTGTTGCAAAGAGGATGCATGTTTTTGAATATTTGTATTCTGTACAGGCTTCCTTTTCATTCTGTCAATTAGGTTAGTATTGTGGAGTAACTACAATGTTGTTGATCCATCCTCAGTTTTCTACTATCACAGCCATTAAACTATAACAGTTTTAAAGTCACCATTTGCCTGCAACTGAGTTAGTAAGTGTGCCTGTATCTTTGTAGTGACTGGGTGTATTGATACACAATCAACAGTGTAATTAATACCATGCTCAAAGAGATTCAATGTCTGCTATTTTATTTTTACCCATCTACCAATAGGTGCTCTGCTTTGCGAGGCAACCTCCTTGGTCTTTGTGGTTGAATCTGTGTTTTGAAATTCACTGCTTGACTGAGGGACCTTACAGATAATTGTATGTGTGGGGTTCAGAGATGAGGTAGTCATTCAAAAATCATGTTATACACTAATATTGCACACAGTGTGAGTCGATGCAACTTACTATGTGATTTGTTATGCACATTTTTACTACTGCACATATTTAGGCTTGCCATAACAAAGGGTTTGAATACTTATTGACTCAGGTTTTTTAAATAATTGTGAACATTTTGAAAACAGAATTCCACTTTGACATTATGGGGTATTGTGTAGACAGACCGGTGACAAATGCATTTCAATTTAATTCATTTTAAATTCAAAGTTTAAAGTAAATGGGTGTGAATACTTTCTGAAGGCACTCTACATTATCCAACTCAGAAATTAAAAACAAAAGTCAGGGAAGTATTTTTGTCATCCTTCCCCGTTGGTCATGAAAAGCCTTGTTGGGCCTGTTTCCTCATGATTAAAGTGAAACACAAACAGGAAATAGATCCTTTATGTATACTGCCATTGGCAACATCAATTGAGAGAGTTCAAATAAGAGTTAAAAGGATGAAAAATCTACACTAGATGTGTCAATGAACAGGAATATTATACCATAGAAAAATAACTGAAATTTAGGGCATATTATACAGAACACAAAGCATATAGAGCCCTCAAACTCAACTCTGCACTTTGAAGACAATTCCACTGCTTTTTTTCCATTGTTCCCCTCTAATCAAGCATTGATTTAATCCTGGGATACCCGGTGGGTGTAATTAATTATCAGGTCGAACAGAAAACCAACAGGATCCGGAACTCGTAGGTTAAGAGTTGAATACCCCTGATATGGAGTTGATAAGTTGTTTACTCACTGCGGCCCACCACCAGGCATCGGGGATGCTGCTGAAAGGGGTGCCTGGCTGGTCCAGCTCCACAGAGTGCATGAGGGCCGAGAAGGTGAAGATACCCATGATAATGAACAGGAATAAGCAGCACACCTGCTCTCTGCACTGCCGGATGGTGAAGCCAAACGCCCGCATTCCAGTGGAATGCTTTGCCAGCTTGAGGATTCGAAAGATGCGCATGAGTTTGACCACCTTGAGCACCTTGCTGACTTTGCTGACCCTGGCCATGGTCTTCAGGTCCTCCTGGGCACCAGCATCATCAACATCTGTGAAAATCTCAAAGATGATCTGGATGAAGTAGGGCATGACGGCCAACAGGTCCACAAAGTTGAGGCCGCTTTTCACAAAGTGTTTGATATCGCAGGTGGTGAGTAGCCGCAGGAAGTACTCAAAGGTGAAGAAGACGATGGAGACGATCTCCACACACTCCATGTAGGTCTTGCCGTAGATAGTGTACTTCCTCAGCTCCTTCACCGTGTTGAGGGTCATGGCCACGATGGAGATGAGGACGAAGAGGCTGGAGAACACGGCGAAGCCCTTGGCTGCTAAAGAGGAATATGGGTTCTCCATCAGGTCCCAGAGGGCCTTGCGGAACCCTCCCAGGAACATGGTCTTGAACATGGCCTCCTCATCCCTGTGGGCCGGCTTGATTTCGTCGATCAGCTCCTGGTTGACCTTCAGGCCATCTTTGATCTCATCCACCTTCTCCTCAAACAGCATGCGGCAACACCTCGGAGTGTCCCTCATGCGGAGACCCCAGAAGTTCATCTCCTCCTCGAAATTGAGCGGACACAGACTCTCCATCACCCACATGACGTTGCTGCAGTAAAAGTGGAAGATGTAATGGAAGAAAGTGGGGTCCCGGTCAAAGAAGAACTCATTTTTGCGGACGGAGTAGTCGTCGCAGAGTGTCATCCTCTTCACAGGATCGGTACAGAGGGCCAGAGAGCCAATCCTGGTTTTGGGGTAGCGGAGAACCAGATGGATAGGTATGTGAAAGACTCTCCCACCAACATTGATGGTGACTATGTTGGATTGTCTGGCGACACGTTTTTCTTTCTCCTCCCTTTTCTTCTCGGGCCCGTTCCCCTTCAGGACCACTGTCTGAGTAGCAGGGTTGTCCAGGTTGTCCATGGACGTCCATGCTTTCACAGAGCTCTCCTGTGCAAAGGGGAAGGTAGCGTCTGGTTCTTCAATGCTCTTGGATAAGCTGGTGTTCAGCTTCACGCTGGCAAACAAACTGGAGCGCCGTTTTTTCAGCTTTTTTAGGTGATGAGGGTTTTTTGAAGGTTGTTCCATTGTACGACCCCTCAGAGGGCAGGAAATTTTGAGAATGATCAATCCTGCTCACCTAGTGAAAGTTAAATCAGTAAAGACCTTACCAACAAATCCAATATGTCACACGTTTCACATTCCTTGACACAAAGAGCAACAAAGGCAAGACTTTCTTCTTCCTTTTCCTTTCCTTACAAATTCAGCAGGGAGAGAAAAAGCTACACCGTGTTTGATTCAACGTGCAAGAAGATCAAGAGCATGAGTTGGGGATTCATCCTCCTCACTGATTCTCTAATCCCATTGCTGTTCTTTCTGTCCTAACGGAAGTTAAAAATACTGTCCGGGAGGATTAGTGTTGTGATTTAAGGATTTGGTGCTGGGAGGAGGGAAAGGCAGAGCAGAGACAGCAGTCACCCATTTGTGACAAGGCTATTAAAGGCTTACAGGTACATGCAGTTCAAACTGAAAAGGAATCCCAGTAAACGACAACCTTTGTATAACTTCACATCTATGCCTTCTCCAACCTCCACTTTTTTCATGTGAATCACAGGAGAAACCAAATTTGGTTGCAGTTTTATCATGCAGATCACTTATTCCCCCCTTATTACACTGGCCTAGACAGTATTTATACCTTAAAGCAGCAAGCTGCAGTTGCTATATACATTTTGGGACTTAAAGCCCCATGCAGTCTTTGTAATTGTATTTTTAAATCATCACTGTATGTCTAATAAATCACTGTATTTATTTTATGAAAATAACTCCACATACTGTATGTATTTTTTAAATAATTTATTTCCCTAAGCCTTGTTTGGTCCTTGAAATGCTCAGGCTGATGGCGTTAAAATGTACATACACAGGCCTGATTGGCTGATAGTATGGTCTAGAGCCCACCCCCTTACCCAAATGAACAGTCATTGGTCTATAATAATCAGATCACGTTGTGAAGTCATGATGTGGGCCAAAAGTTCCATCCCGGCTAAACAGGCTGAAATTCCTTCATTATTTATTTTTTTAAACAGCTCTTACACAAAAATAACATTATCATAATTTTCACAATTTCAGAGTGTTTTTTTGACCTAATAGTGTGGAAATATATACAAAAAAAATGTAAACTGGAATATCACAATAAACTGCAGATTGTCCATATAAAAACATAGTGGGGAATATAATTTCTCAGAACTATGGTCATGACTGAATTGCAAGAAGCACACAGTTTAAAAATAGAGTTATAGTCGTGTAGGCCTACATTGTATGTTCATTATAGTCCGGCACAATCTGCAAGCTCCACTCTGACATCTAGCTGACATTTTAAATGTACTCTAGGGCAGAATATTACAATGGTTTAATAATTCTAAATGTCCAAACATTCAAAACTTGATTGGCTACTGTAAGAAAATGACAAGAAAGTTGGTAAAGGGAATTAATATTTTATCCACCACAGCAGAGAGAGACAAACAGTCAGGTAGAGGCAGACCCAGAAAGACCAATAGTTTAGGACAAGGAAAATTAACTAGATTCCGCTGAGGGACAATTTCTTTCATGAGTGGAGGGTCAGGGGGTTGGGCTTGTTGTGGTCAATTTACAAACAGATATAATATTTGACTAAAATATAATAATTTCAAACCTTGCTAACATTTGTATATGATCACATACATTTGAAGTCGGAAGTTTACATACACCATAGCCAACTAAATTTAAACTCTGTTTTTGACAATTCCTGACATCTAATCCTAGTAAAAATTCCCTGACTTAGGTCAGTTAGGATCAACCACTTTATTTAAAGAACATGACATGTCAGAATAATACTAGAGTGATTTATTTCAGCTTTTATTTATTTCATCACATTCCCAGTGGGTCAGAAGTTTACATACACCCAATTAGTATTTGGTAGCATTGCCTATACATTGTTTAACTTGGGTCAAACATTTCTGGTAGCCTTCCCACAAGGTTCCCACAAAATTAATTTGGGTGAATTTTGGCCCATTCCTCCTGACAGAGCTGGTGTAACTGAGTCAGGTTTGTAAGCCTCCTTGCTCGCACAGACTTTTTCCAGGTCTGCCCACAAATTTTCTATACGATTGAGGTCAGGGGCTTTGTGATGGCCACTCCAATACTTTGACATTGTTATCCTTAAGCCATTTGCCACAACTTTGGAAGTATGCTTGGGGTCATTGTCCATTTGGAAGACCCATTTGCAACCAAGCTTTAACTTGATGTCTGATGTCTTGAGATGTTGCTTCAATATATCCACATAATTTTACACCCTCATGATGCTAGCTATTTTGTGAAGTACACCAGTATGTTGGGATGGTGTTCTTCGGCTTGCAAGCCTCCCCCTTTTTCCTCCAAACATAATGATGAGCATTATGGCCAAACAGTTATATTTTTGTTTCGTCAGACCAGAAGACATTTCTCCAAAAAGTACAATCTTTGTCCCCATGTGCAGTTGCAAACCATAGTCTGGCTTTTTTATAGCGGTTTTGGAACAGTGGCTTCTTCCTTGCTGAGCGGCCTTTCAGGTTATGTCGATATTGGATTAATTTTACTGTAGATATAGATACTTTTGTACCTGTTTCCTCCAGCATCTTCACAAGGTCCTTTGCTGTTGTTCTGGGATTGATTTGCACTTTTCGCACTAAAGTACGTTCATCTCTAGGAGACAGAACGCATCTCCTTCCTGAGGGGTATACCGGCTGCGTGGTCCCATATGGTATTTATACTTGCGTACTATTGTTTGTACAGATGAACATGGTACCTTCAGGTATTTGGAAATTGCTCCCAAGGATGAACCAGACTTGTGGATGTCTACAATTGTTTCTGAGGTCTTGGCTGATTTCTTTTGATTTTCCCATGATGTCAAGCAAAGAGGCACTGAATTTGAAGGTAGGCCTTGAAATACATCCACAGGTACACCTCCAATTGACTCAAATGATGTCAATTAGCCTATCAGAAGCTTCTAAAGCCATGACATCCTTTTCTGGAATTTTCCAAGCTGTTTAAAGGCACAGTCAACTATGTAAACTTCTGACCCGCTGGAATTGTGATACAGTGAATAAGTGAAATAATCTGTCTGAAAACAATTGTTGGAAAAATGACTCGTGTCATCCACAAAGTAGATGTCCTAACCGACTTGCCAAAACTATAGTTTGTGAATAAGAAATTTGTGGAGTGGTTGAAAAACGAGTTTTAATGACTCCAACCTAAGTGTATGTAAACGTCCGACATCAACTGTATATCGCTCTATTATACGTGGGACTACTTTGCCACAGATTTCCAAAATTAAAATCACTTGAAGCTGATTTGCTGGTGTTTTTACAGTAATTTATGTCCAACAATTTTTTTTAAAGAACAAACTTTGTTATATATATATATATATATACACACACACACATACACAGAGTTGAAGTCGGAAGTTTACATACACATACAGTTGGGCAAAAAAAAAGTATTTAGTCAGCCACGAATTGTGCAAGTTCTCCCACTTAAAAAGATGAGAGAGGCCTGTAATGTTCATCATAGGTACACTTCAACCATGACAGACAAAATGAGGAAAACAAATCCAGAAAATCACATTGTATGAATTTTAATTAATTTATTTGCAAATTATGGTGGAAAATAAGTATTTGGTCACCTACAAACAAGCAAGATTTCTGGCTCTCACGGACCTGTAACTTCTTCTTTAAGAGGCTCCTCTGTCCTCCACTCGTTACCTGTATTAATGGCACCTGTTTGAACTTGTTATCAGTATAAAATACACCTGTCCACAACCTCAAACAGTCACACTCCAAACTCCACTATGGCCAATACCAAAGAGCTGTCAAAGGACACCAGAAACAAAATTGTAGACCTGCACCAGGCTGGGAAGACTGAATCTGCAATAGGTAAGCAGCTTGGTTTGAAGAAATCAACTGTGGGAGCAATTATTAAGAAATGGAAGACATACAAGACCACTGATAATCTCCCTCGATCTGGGGCTCCACGCAAGATCTCCCCCTTGGGGTCAAAATTATCACAAGAACTGTGAGCAAAAATCCCAGAACCACACGGGGGGACCTAGTGAATGACCTGCAGAGAGCTGGGACCATTACTTTCAGGCTTTGTCTTTGCTATTTTAAAATATACCTATAATATAACATTTTATTATACAACTATCATTAGAAATCAAAGGCAGCACATTGATTATTCATATAATCAGAGATGGTGCTTCTCAGTTCCCCCACTCCCTATTTTACGGAGTAGAATGAAACAGAGGTAATAAAATATTTATGTTGCCGCTTTCAAGTGCTAGTCAAAACTCGGAAATGTCCGACATGCTAACTGGCTGAACGCAGCACATGTATTACTATAAACATTTAACATGTAGGAAATGTCAGCGTTTCCTAGTTCAGTTTCATAGTAGAGCATGTGAATGAGGCATGGATGAACCAGTTTACCGGAACTGGAAATGTACACTTATTTTACATAGGCGATGTTTTTAATTCAGGGAGTTTTGTTTTAAAACGCAGGTTAGGTACAATATAAATAAAATATAAAGTGTGTCGATTTATTAAGAGGTTAAAATATTTTGTATCACAGCTTGAATATATACTGTACTGCGCACCACGTGACTTCCTTTCCGGTCGAACCTGACAATATGGATGCCAGCCGCGTGCAGCCGATCAAGCTTGCTAGAGTAAGAAAACCCAATCCTTTGTGAAATATCTTAAATAAATGAATATTTAAATTCGTAAATACTAATTGTTTCATTTGAGCTCATTTTTGGGACGTTACTACCACGTTTATACTTGAACGTAGCGGTCCTCATTGCTCGGTGGCCTGCGCGTGCTGGGAGTGCTACAGCAGCCATTTGCTAGTTACTGTAGCTAACAACTCGATAGTTAGAACAGGCTCTTTAGTTTCCCCCTCTCGTTATCTCTGTTGTGTAATTATCGGTTTCAATTTCTTCTCCAGGTCACCAAGGTGCTCGGGAGAACGGGTTCCCAGGGACAGTGTACCCAGGTATGTTACTACATTCTGAAAAAGCGAACTTTAAGGTTTTGGCTTTCTAGCCAACTCAACCAGTTGAGAAGAATGTCAAGTTAGCTAATGGTGACGTATTGTGCAGAAAACTAGTCCTTGAGCGCTCACATTCTGTAGTTCTTCTGGCTATGCTACATGCTAATGTATAAGATGGTCATTTATAGGTAAACTGTTGATGGCATTTGAGGTCACTAATCGGCCAGCTAGCTATGTAGCATTTCATGGAAAATCCAAAGTAATGACAGATATTGTGCGTCTCATCCCTGAGAAAATACACGGAACAAAAATAAATATAAACCCAACATGTAAAGTGTTGATTCCATGTTTCATGAGCTGAAATACAATATCCCAGAAATGTTCCATAAGTGCAAAAAGCTTACTTCTCTCAAATGTTGCGCACGCATTTGTTTACATCCCTGTTAGGGAGCATTTCTCCTTTGTCGAGATAATCCATCCACCTCACAGGTGTGGCATATCTAGAGGCTGATTAAACAGCATGATAATTACACGGTGCACTTTGTGCTGGAGACAAAGGTCCACTCTAAAACAGCCTCACAACCGCAGTCCACGTGTAACAGTGATAGCCCAGGACCTCCACATCTGGCTTCTTCACCTGCAGCATGGTCTGAGACCAGTCACCCAGTAGCTGATGAAACTGGTTTTGCACAACCGAAGAACTGTCAAATTGTCTCAGGGAAGGTCATCTGCATGCTCCTCGAGCTCACCAGGATCTTGACCTCACTGCAGTTTGGCTTCGTAACCGACTTGAGTGGGCAAATGATCACCTTCGATGTCCACTGGCGCTGGAAGTGTGCTCTTCACAGATGAGACCTGGTTTCAACTGTACCGAGCAGATGGCAGACGCTGTGTATAGCGTTGTGTGGGCGAGTGGTTTGCTGATGTGAACAGTGTCCCATGGTGGGGTTATATTATGGGTATTGGAAGCTATGGACAACTAACACTATTGCATTTTATCAATGGCAATTTTGAATGCACAGAGATACCGTGATGAGATCCTGAGGCCCGTTGTGCCATTCATCCGTCGCCATGTTTCATAATGCACGGCCCTATGTCGCAAGGATCTGTACACAATTTATGGAAGCTGAGAAGGTACCAGTTCTTCCATGTCACCTGTTGAGCATGTTTGGAATTTTCTGGATTAGAGGTCGGCCGATTATGATTTTTCAATGCCAATACCGATTTATTGGAGGGTCGAAAAAAGACGATACCGATTAATCAGACTTATATATATAGTAGAGCATGTGAATGCGGCATGAATGAAAACGTGTCTGTATATATATGTGTGTGTATGTCCGATTAATCGGTATAGTCTTTTTATATATATATATTTGTAATAATGACAATTACAAAAATACTGAATGAACACTTTAAACTTAATATAATACAAATAAAAAATCTTAATGAAACCTGTTCAATTTGTTTTAAATAATGCAAAAACTGTTGAAGAAAGGCTTTTTTTACATGGCACATATTGCACTAAGGTTTAAGTTCCTTTCTCAGAACCAATGAAAGCATTTGGTTCCTTTTAACATGAGTTCAATATTCCCAGTTAATAAGTTTTAGGTTGTAGTTGTTATAGGACTATTTCTCTCTACCATTTGTATTTCATATACCTTTGACTATTGGATGTTCTTATAGGCACTATAGTATTGCCAGCCTAATCTCGGGAGTTGATGGGGCTTGAAGTCATAAACATCGCTGTGATTCAAGCATTGGGAAGAGCTGCTGGCAAACGCAGGAAAGTGCTGTTTGAATGAATGCTTAAGAACCTCCTGATGCCTACCACCGCTCAGACTGCTCTACCAAATATTAAATCAGACTTAATTATAATATAATAAACACACAGAAATACAAGCCTTAGTTTCCAGATTTGACCATATTAAAGACTTATCATTTCGAAAACAAAAGGTTTATTCGTTCAGTGAAATACGCAACTGTTGTGTATTTTATCGAGCGGGTGTCATCCATAAGTCTAAATATTGCTGTTATATTGCACAACCTTCAATGTTGTCATAATTATGTAAAATTCTGGCAAATTAATTGCGGTCTTTGTTAGGAAGAAATGGTCTTCACTCAGTTCGCAACAAGCCTGGTGGCCCAAACTGCTGCATATACCCTGACTCTGCTTGCACAGAATGCAATGGAAGTGACACTATTTCCCTGGTTAATATTTTCTGCTAACATGGATTTCTCTTAACTAAATAGGCAGGTTTAAAAATATATACTTGTTTATTGATTTTAAGAAAAGCATTGATGTTTATGGTTGGGTACAAGAGGAGTGGGACAACATTCCACAGGCCACAATCAATGGTATGATCAATTCTATGCAAAGGCTACGTAGCACTGCATGAGGCAAGTGGTCACACAAGGTACTGACTGGTTTTCTGATCCCCGCCTCTACCACCCCCCTCTCTTTTTTTTTTTTTTAAGGGATCCGTGAGCAACAGATGCATATCTGTTTTCCCAGTGATGTGAAATCCATAGATTGGGGTATAAATTATGTTCGGTGTAGTTGGCAACTGTCAATGGATTGATACAAATGCACCAGTTCACTAAACACTTTTCAGATGGGATCTGATTTAAATAATATTTAGGTCCCTGTCAAAGGTTGCAGACAGGTCTTTATGAAATCTAAATTAAGATATTATGCGATACAAATACATTACAGTAATTTAAGCCCAGTAAGCTACGGTCCTGTTCATGCTTTACAGTTTGTAACAATTTATGTATTACAATGCAAATTAGATGCTTCACACTCACAGCCTCGGCAAACGGCGTCGGGCACTCGTCGTGGAAATGGGGGTGGCGAAACGTGAATTTGAAAACATGTAAACGCGACAAACGATGGATGCTAACACCCTAGTTATGGTTTTAACTGTAAATCATGACCCCAATGTTAATTTGATTTAAAAGTAATCAACAGTCCATGTTTACTTTTTTGAGAGCTATGAGTCTATTACAAATCAGTCTGACATTATTTCAGTCTGGCAACAGTATGGTGTAAAGTGACTGAAATGCATCGACGGTATTGGTGTCAGGCAATGTTGTATGATCTTCTGTGTATAAAATAACATCTTTGTTTTCCGCCAGTCTGCTTTAGTGCCTGGTCTTGTCCACTCGGTTCTAAAGGTCTTGTCCATAGTAGAGGGAAACGTTACGCGCTCGTTCTCAAAATCTTTCCGTGGTGGGTCATATTTTGTAGCTTAAACCGTTCAAAAGATGGAGCCATGTTTTGTAGGAATAAAACTAAAACCACTGTTTATTACGGCCGCATCTAGCAGCTACCGGAGGTTATTGACTTAACCTTGGTTCTATGAACCAAGCGCAGATTCTCATGCAAGCCCGAGTTTGGCGAAACCCTGTTCTAATGTATCCTGCCTTTCTCTTTCAGGTCCGTGTGGAGTTCATGGATGACAGCAACCGGTCCATCATCAGGAATGTGAAGGGGCCAGTCAGAGAAGGCGACGTGTTGACACTTCTGGAGTCTGAAAGGGAAGCCAGGAGGCTACGATAGGTGTGTACTATTGTTCATACAAAGCTGGAGCAGGCAACTAGAGTTTAAGCCACGGGCCGATTTTTGTCAGGGCAGATAGTCGGGCGGCCTAAACATAATTATAATTTTTACACTGCAAATTGACCTCAAGTAAGCCCAAAACAAAATTGTATTTGGAATAATTTCATACCTTTTTGTTATGTAGAAACAACCGTATTAAGTTTTTTTATTTATTGGGGTAATACTTGAAAAAGATTGCAAAAAAAATGTTAAACTGAATTTTTTTCTTTTAACCTGAACTTAGATTTCAAGTATAGTAAGGGCCTTCAAATGTGCTCCTAGAAAGCAGTTGTGTGCACATGGTTTTGCTTTAACCTTATAACACCTGGTTCAGTTAATCATGGTACTGAGACGCAGTTGTTTATTTATTTTTTATTTAACTGCAAGTCAGTTAAGAACAAATTCTTATTTACAATGAAGGCCTAAACCAGCCAAACCCGGATGACGCTGGGACAATTGTGCGCCGACCCTATGGGACTCCCAATCACGGCCGGTTTTGATACAGCCTAGAATCGAACCAGGGTGTCTGTAGTGACGCCTCTAACACGGATGCAGTGCCTTGGACCACTGCGTCACTCAGGAGCCCAAGTAGGGCTTTTAGACTGCCACCAGTGCAAGTACACTCACTGATGTAATGTTCTTGGCATCATGGCCCTTGAGGGAACTCAGAACGACTCACTACAACCATTTACATTACATTTAAGTCATTTAGCAGACGCTCTTATCCAGAGCGACTTACAAATTGGTGCATTCACCTTATGAGATCCAGTGGAACAGTCACTTTACAATAGTGCATCTAAATCTTAAAAGGGGGGGGGAAGAAGGATTACTTATCCTATCCTAGGTATTCCTTAAAGAGGTGGGGTTTCAGGTGTCTCCGGAAGGTGGTGATTGACTCCGCTGTCCTGGCGTCGTGAGGGAGTTTGTTCCACCATTGGGGGGCCAGAGCAGCGAACAGTTTTGACTGGGCTGAGCGGGAACTGTACTTCCTCAGTGGTAGGGAGGCGAGCAGGCCAGAGGTGGATGAACGCAGTGCCCTTGTTTGGGTGTAGGGCCTGATCAGAGCCTGGAGGTACTGAGGTGCCGTTCCCCTCACAGCTCCGTAGGCAAGCACCATGGCCTTGTAGCGGATGCGAGCTTCAACTGGATTACTGCTTCATAATGGTGTAGGTGGACTGGGAAATCATTCAGCTCTACTTCCATGTGTATCATCCCAGGGACAAGTTGAGGTCATGGTAGTATTGTGTCCTTGGGTCTGTTATTTAGCTTTTTCAAGGTGGTAGCTATGTGCATAAATTCATGAATTCCCACCTCTTTCCTTGCAGTGGCCGGGGAAGATGTGAGATGCCAAACGAAAGCCTGTGGAGATGACACCTCATCAGTACACCTGAAAATGGCCCCACATCTCACTTGTGCAAAGTTAATGAAATAAAATGTTGTTCAAGTCGAAGATTTGTCATTTTTCTGTTCAATGGCCAACATGTGTAGATGTGTTCTGAGATCTGTACATGGTAGTTTATTTTAATGTACTCTCTTTTCTAGAATATAGTATTATTGCCAACTTGTCATTTGGATTATCCTATTACGACATACAATTCACACCTAGTACTGCAAAAAAAATACAGGTGCTGAATTTGAGGTGCAGGGAATGAAGTAGAAGCTGTGATCACTGGAACCATGTGATGTACTTTAAATTGTCTCTGGAATGTTCTGCTGCTTTTAAATTTCAAACTGAAACATGCCCCCTGGGTAGATTTCAAAGAATTGGATTGGATGAAATCTTCACCATGTTGCTTACACCTATTAATAGTTTCAGATCTACAGGGGTGGGTAGGTGGGGCATGGATGAACTTCAGCCTGTACTTGGACTATAGGAGTACGCAGTGGACCAGTGCCACTGTAGAAATATTGTATGGTCATTTGATTGAAATATTTATTAAGTGGAATGTGATATCAGTTTGTACATCATGGAACCCGTTGCTGTTTCAGTTAGGCTGGGTTTTGTTGCCTGACCGAATCTTAACGTCCTTACTGCTCCAATATCTAGAATGATTGTAGAGCATTGTAGCCTCGCAAACCACCGTGAGCTTACACAATTGTTTCACTGGTGTAAGCTCGTGGGATCAGAGTGGCTTGCAAGGGTTCCATGATAGACTTCACCTATCCTTTTACATCATCAGGGTTGACTTCAGGTAAGGAAGGCTGTATGATGCTGTGGTAACATAGGGTATTGGCCTATGAAAGGGGATATTCCTGACACCATACTACAGTATCGTGCTGACATTGATGTATCCAATTTTGTTAAACAGACAATGAGAGGATAGTCTATCAATCGTATCGTAGTGTTAATGGCAAGTGCCAAACATTTCCTAAATTCCCTTGTTCAGGGTTTTCCAAACTGTCCTGGGTGCATGTTTTGGTTTTTGCCCTAGCACTACACAGCTGTTTCAAATAACACTCATCACACTTGGTTTGAAGCAGTTGTGTAGTGTAAGGCAAAAACTAAAACGCACCCAGGGGTGGCACCAGGACAGTGTTAAACCCTGCCCTAATGTGTTGCTGTATGGACTAGCTTTCTTCAGGGTAGACGTGTTCTATATTTTTTAGCTTGTCCTTATAGCCCTTAGCCATACTCAAATGTAGAGTTTCAGTGCTCCAGAATCTTAAATAAAATACTTTATGCTGAAATCTTTATAATTTCTGAAAGTTTAGCCTACCCTTTTATTTTTGAATGTTTATTGACAAACTATCATTGCGGAAGTTTAAGCCATTTTCTGTCTGCATGTTGTTTTAGCAACATGAGTTGCCAAATAGTTCTACCCTGTTGGAGTTATTTGTAATGATGAAATGTCCAGTAGAGGGAAGCATCGTTCCTAGTTTAATTCCAGGAGGACTATTTTCGGTGTGGTCTCCAGATGGAATTTTGTTTACTGCCACAGAGTTATTTTTACACCAATTTGTTACATGAAAAATCACTACCATACAGAACTCAAACTCCCTGTTTGCAATATTTAGGGCCAGATACAAGCAAACATTCAAAAGACTGCAAAAAAAATACTTTTAATCAAAATGCAAGTGTTTTGGATTGTTTCACACACTAAACAGTGACTTAAGTTGTGAAGTGCACTAACAGTATTTTTCTGCAGTGCTGGTTTGAATTCCAGTCTCAGTGGGCAGTTTGAGTGATTTCAAAGTATTCCTTTTGCTGTGTACCATTTCAACACCTCTGGTTGGTTGTTGGTGAAAACACTGTCTATTCTGTAGCCTAACTCTTACGTCTGACCTATTTCCAACAACTACTGTAGATGTACGTACTGTTTGTGCTATCGTCTTTTGAGACCAATGGTCATTTATGAATGTCATCTAAATTGATCTTGAGTGACATTATGCTTCCGGATACTGTGACAAATGTCACATATTCCTTTAAATCATTTATGTCTGAACTCCGTTGTCTGTCATTGCCTTTCATGCTTTTGAATGTCTCATTCTTCTTATCCGATCAAATGTGATTTTTGTTGACTTCTGGTAAATAATGATTATCTGATTCATTATTTTCACAATGTGAGCTCTTATGAAACTTTATCACAATGCTGTGTCTTGTTCAAGAGAGGGCATTTGGCGAATGTGGAAACCATTTTGAAAAGTAGGTTAAAAGGATGACAGAAAGGACTTGTCTAGACTAGTACAGCAATGCACCTGTTCTGTGGATCAACAGCTCGACACAAATAACAATGACCTACACTACCGGTCAAAAGTTCTCGGACACCTACTCATTCAAGGGTTTTTCTTTACTTTTACTATTTTCTACATTGTAGAATAATAGTGAAGATGACAAAACTATGAAATAACACATATGGAATCATGTAGTAACCAAAAAAAGTGTTAAACAAATCTAAATATATTTTACATTTGACATTCTTCAAATAGCCACACTTTGCCTTGATGACAGCTTTGTATACTCTTGGCATTCTCTCAACCAGCTTCATGAGGTTGTCACCTGGAATTTCAATTAACAGCTGTGCCTTCTTAAAAGTTCATTTGTGGAATTTCTTTCCTTATTGCGTTTGAGCCAGTCAGTTGTGTTGTGACAAGGTAGGGGGGTACAGAGAAGATATCCCTATATGGTAAAAGACCAAGTCCATATTATGGCAAGAACAACTCAAATAAGCAAAGAGAAACAACAATACATCATTACTTTAAGACATGAAGGTCAGTGTAACTGACAATTAACCTGTAAGTCTGTTGTTGTTTTTTGTTTGAATTGTTTACTTGTTCGCTATGCGGTGGAAATGATAAGACAAGCGGAACTATGTGGCTAAGAACCTTTGTAACGGGGATTATTATTGTAGCAACACACCTTTGGAGTGAAGGCAATCCCGTGCTGTGTTAGCTAAGTTTTCATGTCTTCGGATGTAGTTCGTAAAGGTTGAAGTGTGTATGTTAGGATGGTAACGTTATAATAATTAAGGATGAAGTGTGAATTCATGCCAGGAATAATACGTGTGAAGTTTGATTTCCCCCTTCTGTAATAAGCAGCCAATGAGGTATTTTTCCATTATTCATGTGTTTAATCTGATACTGTTATAGCTCCGGCTAAACTGTTTTATGTATGTAAGCACTTCAGTTATTTATTTATTTTTATTTCACCTTTATTTAACCAGGTAGGCAAGATGAGAACAAGTTCTCATTTACAATTGCGACCTGGCCAAGATAAAGCAAAACAGTTCGACACATACAACAACAACACATGGAGTAAAACAAACATACAGTCAATAATACAGTAGAAAAAAAGTCTATATACAATGTGAGCAAGTGAGGTGAGATAAGGGAGGTACTGGCATAAAAAGGCCATGGTGGCGAAGGAAATACAATATAGCAAGTAAAACACGGGAATGGTTGGTTCGCAGTGGAAGAATGTGCAAAGTAGAGAGAAATAATGGGGTTCAAAGGAGCAAAATAAATAAATAAATACAGTAGGGAAAGAGGTAGTTGTTGGACTAAATTATAGATGGGCTATGTACAGGTGCAGTAATCTGTGAGCTGCTCTGACAGCTAGTGCTTAAAGCTAGTGAGGGAGATAAGTGTTTCCAGTTTCAGAGATTTTTGTAGTCTTTGGCAGCAGAGAACTGGAAGGAGAGGCGGCCAAAGGAAGAATTTGTTTTGGGGGTGACCAGAGAGATATACCTGCTGTAGCGAGTGCTACAGGTGGGTGCTGCTATGGTGACCAGCGAGCTGAGATAAGGGGGGACTTTACCTAGCAGGGTCTTGTAGATGACCTGGAGCCAGTGGGTTTGGCGACGAGTATGAAGCGAGGGCCAGCCAACGAGAGCGTACAGGTCACAGTGGTGGGTAGTATATGGGGCTTTGGTGACAAAACGGATGGCACTGTGATAGACTGCATCCAATTTATTGAGTAGGGTATTGGAGGCTATTTTGTAAATGACGTCGCCGAAGTCCAGGATCGGTAGGAAGGTCCGTTTTATGAGGGTATGTTTGGCAGCATGAGTGAAGGATGCTTTGTTGTGAAATAGGAAGCCGATTCTAGATTTAACTTTGGATTGGAGATGTTTGATGTGAGTCTGGAAGGAGAGTTTACAGTCTAACCAGACACCTAGGTATTTGTAGTTGTCCACATATTCTAAGTCAGAGCCGTCCAGAGTAGTGATGTTGGACAGGCGGCAAGCAGCGATCGGTTGAAGAGCATGCATTTAGTTTTCCTTGTATTTAAGAGCAATTGGAGGCTACGGAAGGAGAGTTGTATGGCATTGAAGCTCGCCTGGAGGGTTGTTAACACAGTGTCCAAAGAAGGGCCGGAAGTATACAGAATGGTGTCGTCTGTGTAGAGGTGGATCAGAGACTCACCAGCAACAAGAGGGACATCATTGATGTATACAGAGAAGAGAATCGGTCCAAGAATTGAACCCTGTGGCACCCCCATAGACACTGCCAGAGGCCCGGACAACAGACCCTCCGATTTGACACACTGAACTCTATCAGAGAAGTAGTTGGTGAACCAGGCGAGGGAATCATTTGAGAAACAAAGGCTGTCGAGTCTGCCGATGAGGATGTGGTGATTGACAGAGGCGAAAGCCTTGACCAGTGCAATGAATACGGCTGCACAGTATTGTTTCTTATCGATGGCGGTTAAGATATCGTTTAGGACCTTGAGCGTGGCTGAGGTGCACCCATGACCAGCTCTGAAACCACATTGCATTGCGGAGAAGGTATGGTGGGATTTGCAATGGTAGGTAATCTGTTTGTTGACTTGTCTTTCGAAGACGTTAGAAAGGCAGGGTAGGATAGATATAGGTCTGTAGCAGTTTGGGTCAAGAGTGTCCCCCCTTTGAAGAGGGGGATGACCGCAGCTGCTTTCCAATCTTTGGGAATCTCAGACGACACGAAAGAGTGGTTGAACAGGCTAGTAATAGGGGTGGCAACAATTTCGGCAGATAATTTTTTAGAAAGAAAGGGTCCAGATTGTCTAGCCCAGCTGATTTGTAGGGGTCCAGATTTTGCAGCTCTTTCAGAACATCAGCTGACTGGATTTGGGAGAAGGAGAAATGGGGAAGGCTTGGTCGAGTTGCTGTGGGAGGTGCAGTGCGGTTGACTGGGATAGGGGTAGCCAGATGGAAAGCATGGCCAGCCGTAGAAAAATGCTTATTGCAATTCTCAATTATAGTGGATTTATCGGTGGTGACAGTGTTTCCTATCTTCAGTGCAGTGGGCAGCTGGGAGGAGGTGTTCTTATTCTCCATGGACTTTACAGTGTCCCAGAACCTTTTTGATTTTGTGTTGCAGGAAGCAAATTTCTGCTTGAAAAAGCTTGTCTTGGCTTTTCTAACTGCCTGTATATATTGGTTTCTAGCTTCCCTGAAAAGTTCCATATCACGGGGGCTGTTCGATGCTAATGCAGATCACCATAGGATGTTTTTGTGTTGGTTAAGGGCAGTCAGGTCTGGAGACAACTAAGGGCTATATCTGTTCCTGGTTCTAAATTTCTTGAATGGGGCATGCTTATTTAAGATGGTGAGGAAGGCATTTAAAAAAAATAACCAGGCATCCTCTACTGACGGGATGAGATCAATATCCTTCCAGGATACCCAGGTCGATTAGAAAGGCCTGCTCGCTGAAGTGTTTCAGGGAGCGTTTGACAGTGATGAGTGGAGGTTGTTTGACCGCTGACCCATTACAGAAGCAGGCAATGAGGTAGTGATCGCTGAGATCTTGGTTGAAAACAGCAGAGATGTATTTAGAGGGCAAGTTGGTTCGGATGATATCTATGAGGGTGCCTGTGTCTACGGCTTTGGGGTGGTACCTGGTGGGTTCATTGATCATTTGTGTGAGATTGAGGGCATCAAGTTTAGATTGTAGGATGGCTGGGGTGTTAAGCATGTTCCAGTTTAGGTCGCCTAGCAGCATGAGCTCTGAAGATAGATGGGGGGGCAATCAGTTCACATATGGTGTCCAGAGCACAGCTGTGGGCAGAGGATGGTCTATAGCATGCGGCAACGGTGACAGACTTGTTTTTAGAGAGGTGGGTTTTTAAAAGTAGAAGTTCAAATTGTTTGGGTACAGACATGGATAGTAAGACAGAACTCTGCAGGCTATCTTTGGAGTAGATTGCAACACCGCCCCTTTGGCCGTTCTATCTTGTCTGAAAATGTTGTAGTTAGGGTGAAGATTTCAGAATTGTTGGTGGTCTTCCTAAGCCAGGATTCAGACACGGCTAGAACATCCGGGTTGGCAGAGTGTGCTAAAGCAGTGAATAAAACAAACTAGAAGCCTCCTCCCTAAATGTTAACATGCATGAAACCAAGGCTATTACGGTTACAGAAGTAATGAAAAGAGAGCGCCTGGTGAATAGGAGTGGAGCTAGGCACTGCAGGGCCTGGATTCACCTCTACATCACCAGAGGAACAGAGGAGGAGTAGGATAAGGGTATGGCTAAAAGCTATGAAAATTGGTCGTCTAGAACAGAGAATAAAAGGAGGTTTCTGGGGGCTATAAAATAGCTTCAAGGTATAATGTACAGACAAATGTATGGTAGGATGTGAATACAGTGGAGGTAAACCTAGGTATTAAGTGATGATGAGAGATATTGTCTCTAGAAACATAATTGAAACCAGGTGATGTCATTGTATGTGTGGGTGGTGGAACTGAAAGTTTGGATAAGGTATAGTGAGCAGGGCTAGAGGCTCTACAGTGAAATAAGCCAATAAACACTAACCAGAACCAGATCATGCTAATAAGTCACTCATAAGACAAGAAAGTTGTAAGAGTGTGCTTAACTGTATTTTCATTTACTTTATAGTTCTCACAGAAGGTGACAATTGACTAAAACTACAGAATAAAGCCGCCAGTTAAAATCAAGGAACGGTTGTGCTCGTGGTTACTGGAGGGAGCTACAGTCAGTCAATGCGGAAAGCGCAGTCACAAAAACCATCAAGTGCTATGATGAAACTGGCTCTCATGAGGACTGCCACAAGAATGGAAGACCCAGAGTTACCTCTGCTGCAGAGGATAAGTTCATTAGAGTTACCAGCCTCAGAAATTGCAGCCCAAATAAATGCCTCACAGAGTTCAAGTAACAGACACATCTCAACATCAACTGTTCAGATGAGACTGTGTCAATCAGGCCTTCATGGTAGAATTGCTGCAAAGAAACCACTACTAAAGGACACCAACAAGAAGAAGAGGCTTGCTTGGGCCAAGAAACACAAGCAATGGACATTAGACCGGTGTAAATTTGTCCTCTAGTCTGGAGTCCAAATTGGATATTTTTGGTTCCAACCACAGTGTCATTGTGAGACGTGGTGTGGGTGAACAGATGATCTCTGCATGTGTATTTCCCACCGTAAAGCATGGAGGAGGTGTTATGGTGTGGGGTTGCTTTGCTGGTGACGCTGTCTGTGATTTATTTACAATTCAAGGCACACTTAACCAGAATGGCTACCACAGCATTCTGCAGCGATATGCCATCCCATCTGGTTTGGGCTTAGTGAGACTATCATTTGTTTTTCAACAGGAGAATGACCCAACACACCTCCAGGCTGTGTAAGGGCTATTTTACCAAGAAGGAGAGTGATGCAGTGCTGCATCAGATGACCTGGCCTCCACAATCCCCCGACCTCAACCAAATTGAGATGGTTTGGGATGAGTCCTACCGCAGAGTGAAGGAAAAGCAGCCAACAAGTGCTCAGCGTATGTGGGAACTCCTTCAAGACTGTTGGAAAAGCATTCCAGGAGAAGCTGGTTGAGAGAATGCCAAGAATGTGCAAAGCTGTCATCAAGGCAAAGGGTGGCTATTATTCTACAATGTATTCTACAAAGTTGAAACCCAAAGTGATTTACTATTACGGCCCTTCTCACTGGCATACATTTACAAATGGTCCGGATCAACTTTTGCCAAGCTATGCATGGACTTCAAAAACCGGGCCCAATAACACATGGTATCATCTGGCATCCTGTGCATGGTCATTTCTCAGAAGGCAGGCGGGTGGAAGGCATAGGGCTAAATATTTGGTGTTCATTCTGAAATAATATTTAAACTTACAAAACAACTAGGTTGCGTGAGTTTACCCCACTTTTTAGGTTCATGGGTCTTGACCAGGAAAAAGAGCCCAAAGTTTTCCTGATCAGGTTATGATCAATAAAAAGCAGAGATGCTCCCCATCCAACCTGACCGAGCTTGAGAGGATCTGCAGAGAAGAATGGGAGAAAATCGCTGCCAAAGGTGCTTCAAGAAAGTACTGAGAAAAGGGTCTGAATATTTACATAAATGTGATAGAAGTTTTTTATTTTTAATACATTTGTAAACATTTCTAAAAACCTGTTTTTGCTTTGTCATTATGTGATATTGTGTGAAGATTGATGAGAAAAAATATTTAATCAATTTTAGAATGAGGCTGTTGTAACGAGTGCGCTGAGAGTCGGGAAGCAAATACAGGGAGTGTTTTAATAAATAAAATAAACAATGAACACGAAACACAAACAACGCACCGACATGAAACAGAGTCAATAACACCTGAGGAAAGAACCAAGGGGAGTGACAGATATCGGGAAGATAATCAAGGAGGTGATGGAGTCCAGGTGAGTGTTTTGAGGCACACGAGACGATGGTGACATGTGTGCGTCAGCAGCCCGGTGACCTAGAGGCCGGAGAGGGAGTATACGTGACAGCTGTAACGTAACAAAATGTAGAAAAAGTCAAGGGGTCTGAATACTTTCAGAATGCACTATACTATATGCACTATACTTAGGCAGGCTATGGCTGGAAAATTTGAGGAATTCAGATTTTGAGAGAAAATACAACTGTTTATCATGGATTTTCAAGACAATTATGCTGGCATATGTTAAACAGTGTATGTGAATTAACGCTTGCTACTCTCACAGGCAAATTTCAAGCTTTTGACCGATGACTTCAGGTGGGATTCAGTCAACAACATAATTTTTTTTGGGGGGGGGACCTTTATTTAACTAGGCAAGTCAGTTAAGAACAAATTCTTATTTTCAATGGCCTAGGAACAGTGGGTTAACTGCCTGTTCACGGGCAGAACGACAGATTTGTACCTTGTCAGTTCAGGAGTTTGAACTTGCAACCTTCCGGTTACTAGTCCAACGCTCTAACCACTAGGCTACCCTGCCACCTCTACACTCTAACCACTAGGCTACCCTGCCGCCCCAAAAGGGGTGAAAACAAAAAGGTGTCAGCTAACTTCTCATCACACCACACCACTCCTAAGTGAACCATCTCGATCAGTGGGTGGCAGGTGTTTTTTCCTCTCTCCTTCTCCCTCCCTCTATCTCCACACCCCCCAAACAGCTCCATACTAAGGCCACTCCCTCTTTGTCTACAGGCCTTCAAGGCATCTACTTGTACAGAGCAAGGGGAAAAACAGCTGGGTGACTTGTCTGCAGGGTATGTCAACAATACAATGACGACCTCTGGAGCTGATGTTCTTGTTGAGACAAGTTATCTTGTGAAGTAATGTTTACTGTGCTCTCTGCATATGAGGTTTGTACATTCAGAGGTACAACTCCTGTTCTTTTGTCCTTGGCAATTCATTAGATTTAATAGCAGTCCACAAAACTGGTTGCCCAAGCTTCAATGTAATTATAAGGCAATAGCAAACAAAAACAGCATAGGCCCACACTCTGGTCCTTGATTAACCAATGTTGAACACCCTATACTATATCTAACTATTGTATCACAGACCTTGGAGACTTAATTAAAAGTCATGATGTACAATGACGATTGTCTAATGAAGATTGTCAAGTGGAGATTCATTTATGTAAGACTAGCTTCATCCGACCAATAGATGGCCACTACACTAGGGGTGATTATAAGTTTTCATCAGACACTTGGCACGACAAACAGGTTGGCTTAAGGATAGCCCCCCCCATGCTGTGGTTGGGTCAGGGGACCCCGTGGGGAAGAGAGGCCTCTGATTTACTGCCCTGACAGTGACCACGGTCAAGGTGCTCACATTTACTAATGGGGCCCTTGGGACCACAGAGAAAGGCCTTCAGACAATCACCTCCGAGGAAACTAGCGGACATTCACTGCTTTTCTAAACTGCAGTGCACCCTTAAGCACAGAGCATCCATTTCCTGCCACTAATTGCAGCACAACCTGTTTAAGCTCCAAGATGGGGTGCAAGTTCACACAGATGGGGGCATAAGCAAAGCACATTAATTAAGTCGAAAGACAAAAATAAACAAAAACAGAGGCAGGAACACTAATTTCCATTGACGCCATTTCATGCACAGGAAATTACAAATTAGGATGTGGTGAACTTTTACTAGCCCAATAACCTGAAAATAACTTCAGCCTAAAGCAGCCAACTTCGATCCTGTGTGCATGAGAAGGACATTAACAATGGGGAAGAGAACGTGTGTATGTCCTCAACATGTGTGACCATAATCTCTAGTGGACAGACTACGTAAACATAAATGTTACCGTAGATCTGTCATGACACAACGTGATGCATGAGACAACCTGCACCATTAGTTCCTTTGCTTTGGACAAATCACGATTTCACAGGTGTTAGTATCTTTCAAATTTCGGAAGGGGAGGGGACATTTTGCCCATAGACTTGTCCCTAACTTGCAAAGAGAGAGGCTGAAGCTCTTCGTTCTGGTTCCAATCCGTGTTCACTCTCTTCTCTTAACAAGTATGGACCCAGAAATTAATTGAGTGTCTGACCAATTACGCAAGACTTTAGATCTGGGTTAACCGAGATTACTGTGACCATAACAGACAGTGGGAATGAAAAAGAGCGCTTTAGGACTACAACACCAGCCACAGAAACAAATAATTTCCTCATAGCACTCAGACTTTTCACTTTTCACTAGCTCATACAAATAGCATGAGGATAGGTCAATGAAATCTAGAACCATTTATTTTCAAAGGTGCAGTCCCCCACGTCGCATATGTTGGATCAGTTTCCCACAATTCCCACTACTCAACAAAGTGGCAGTGCAAATAGCAGGTGCAAAGAGCGACTGCCTGTTGGAGCCACAAGGCAGGGTCAGACATGTTGCTGTTATTGTTAGACCTGTTTTTGTGCTATGGGGAGTGTAAAAAAGAGACTCTCTTCTTTAGTAAACACTACTGTGATGAAGCCAATGAACTGTGTCCCCTGCGCTGCCTGAAGCCTTAAACCCCAAACAGCAAGCAATGCAGATGTAGAAGCACACTGGCTAGAAAAACCTCCCTAGATCATATTCCTGTCTATAATAATGTTCGGAACAGTGCAAATGGAATGGCATCAACCACATGGAAACCATGCCATTACCACGAGCCCGTTCTCCCCAATTAAGGTGCCACCAACCTACTGTGCTGTCTATGTATATGTATGCAACCAGCAGAATCTTCATCTCTGATCTCTTTCTAAGAAGCTGGAACATGAAAAGACACCAACATTTACATTTTATAGTACATTTTTGTAATTTAGCACAGGTTTTGTTTTTTTGCCCTAGCACTAATAAAGGCTAATAATCAAAGGCTTGATGATGAGTTGGTTATTTGAATCAGCTGTGTAGTGTTAGAGGGAAAAAATAAATATGCACCCAGGGGGGGCCCCAGGACCAAGTTTGGGAAACCCTGATTTGGCCAACACTCTTATCCCAGAGCAACTAGGTTTAAATGCCTTGCTCAATGGTACATCAACAGATTTTTCATTTAGTCAACTCAGGGATTCGAACCAGCAGCCTTTCAGTCACTGGCCCAAAGCGGTTGACCGTTAGGCTACCTGCTTGTGTTAAACTTGAGTTATAACACCCACACACTATCTACCCTCACTTTGTCTTGTAAGCATGTTTCCAGTAAGCATGCCAGTAAACCCTGGGCATCCTGGCACTTAACACAACTGAGCTGAAGAACAGCTGTTGCCCATGCTTACTGGGGGTACCTCTGAGCATGCAGGGTGCATGCTGAATTGGCCCATGCCATGTTCAGGCATACCAAACCTGTGTCATCCCTTAATGAATCAGCCAGTGACATTGGAGGTGACCCTGTGAAAGAGCATCGCTGCTGTGCACACACAGCCATTGCATCCATTTGGCAGTCAAACATGACCTGTGCAAATACCACCAAGAGGGTCTCAGGGCCTCCCGGGTGGCGCAGTGGTCTAAGGCACTGTCTCGCAGTGCTAGCTGTGCAACTAGAGATCCTGGTTTGAGTCCAGACTCTGTTGCAGCCAGCTGCGACTGGGAGACTGGTGCACAATTGACCCAGGGTCTGTACGGGAGTTGCAGCGATGGGACAAGACTGTAACTACCAATTGGGGAGAGAAAAAAATGACTTTTTGCTGTCTTACCAGAAAACGCATTGTCTTTTTTTCAAAACCCTCCATAGATGCATTTCTTCAACCGTTGAGTATCAAAAAGACAGAGGTCACTCAAAATGCACATGCACTTTTTGGAATGATTTCAGACTTTGTATGGCTTTTATACAAAGAATTGTAATCACTATTATGAATCCCAATTATTCTTAGCTAAGGTGTGTGAGGTGATGGCATGTAAGGACAGAGAAGGGCAGGCTGACAGGCACATTCTGCTGAGGCGCAAGCTGTGTGAAAGAAGGGTGGTATGGTACTTGTTACGGATACAGTTATCATGTGTGTGTATCCTGTGTGTTTCTTTTCGCTCCTTCTCCCCTCACAGGTGAAAACCATCACTCCCCAATCAGTCAACAATCAATCATCAATCAGAAGACACACCTCCTCCTATTTCCTGACCTATCACAGTTCCTTCCCCATGGTTTAAAAACCCCATCATTTGTTTGTTCTAGAGCAATCTCTAGCTCAATCTCTCTGTAAATGCCATGTCTGTAGGTCTCTGTGTTTCACTCTCGCTTTGTGTCTTAAACCTCTCTTTTGTTTAAAGCACCTCCATAGCACTTTGTCATCACCTGTGAGTATTGTTTTTGGTTATTTTGTTTGTTGCTGGTGGGAAAAGGGAGAAACCAAGACAAGTCGCCCATGGGCATACACTACCCGTAGGTGAACTTTGTTAAATACACTAGTTAGAACTGGGTGGACCACCCACTGTATTTTTGGTTAGTTAGCTGTTGTTAAAGTAGGCTAGTCTAGCTTAGGGGTGTGTTTTTGTATACTTATTGTTTCTTTCCATGGGTCCAGTTCAGCCCCTTTTCCTGCTCCCCCCCCCATTACCGTGTGTTTATAAATAAACCTAGAGTTTGATGGTAGATTTCTGTTGTCGTGGTTATTTCGTTCACACTTTTACTTTGTCACAATAATAATTTGCATGAGTTATGTTACGGGTCTCATTACCATCCCCCCCCCTAGACCGTCGGGCCAAAAGGGATTCGTAACAGTACTATATTATTCATATTAAGATGTTGCACCGTTTTGGTATTTTGCAAAGTTCTAAGTATCGTTGTGATTCTTTTTACATAATTGGATGCAATGTCATGTCAATACTCCCAGAGTGTAGACAAGTATTGAGAATATGAATTCACTCATATCCTCACATTAAAAACTGAAAAGATAACCTATACGGTTAAATTTGGATTATTCCCGGGGCCTCCCGGGTGGCTCAGTGGTTAAGGCGCTGTCACACCCTGGTCGAAGTAATGTATGTTTGTCTTCATTTATTTGGTCAGGCCAGGGTGTGACATGGGTTATTGTGGTGCGTTTTTGTCATGGGGTTTTTGTGGGGTGTCTAGCATAGTCTATGGCTGCCTGAGGCGGTTCTCAATCAGAGTCAGGTGATTATCGTTGTCTCTGATTGGGAACCATATGTAGGCAGCCATATTCTTTGAGTATGTCGTGGGTGATTGTTCCTGTCTCTGTGTTAGTTGTCACCAGATAGGCTGTATAGGTTTTCATATTCCGTTTGTTTTTTTGTATTGTTCGTGTTTTTTTTCGTCATTAAAGATGTATTGAACTAACCACGCTGCATTTTGGTCCGACTCTCCTTCAACGGAAGAAAGCCGTAACAAGCGCCCAGGCTCTGTCGTAACCGGCTGTAACCGGGAGGTCTGTGGGGTGATGCACAATTGGCCTAGCGTCGTCTGGGTTAGGGAGGGTTTGGCCGGTAGGGATAACCTTGTCTCATCGCGCACCAGCAACTCCTGTGGCGGGCCAGGCGCAGTGCACGTTAACCAAGGTTGCCAGGTGCACTGTGTTTCCTCCGACACATTGGTGCGGCTTGCTTCCAGGTTGGATGGCGCTGTGTTAAGAAGCAGTGCGGCTTGGTTGGGTTGTGTATCGGAGGATGCATGACTTTCAACCTTCGTCTCTCCCGAGCCCGTACGGGAGTTGTAGCGATGAGACAAGATAGTAGCTACTAAACAATTGGATACCACTAAATTGGGGAGAAAAGGGGGTAAAAAAATAAATTGAAAAAGGATTATTCTGTTCACCTCTACAAGGTGTCGAAAGTGTTCGACAGGGATGCTGGACCATGTTGACTCCAATGCTTCCCACAGTTGTGTAAAGTTGTATGGATGTCTTTTGGGTGGTGGACCATTTTTGATACACACAGGAAACTGTTGAGTAAAACACTCAACAGCGTTGCAATTCTTAACACAAACCTACTACCATGCCCCATTCAAAGGCACTTAGACATTTTGTCTTACCCATTCACCCTCTGAATGGCACACATACACAAAACATGTCTCAGTTGTCTCAAGGCTTAAAAATCCTTCTTTAAACGTGTCTCCTCCCCTTCATCTACAATGATTGAAGTAGATTTAACAAGTGACATCAATAAGGAATCATAGCTTTCACCTGAATCCACCTGGTCAGTCTGTCATTGAAAGAGGTGTTCTTAATGTTTTGTACACTCAGTGTATGTACTGTACATATTCTGTCACCTAGGTTACATTTTTAAAGAACGGAGCATGTTACATGCCTCACATATGGACTTTAGTAGGAGGAGCACGAGAGGTTACAAAAGCAAATCTGAGAGGAAGTTTGGCGCAATGAACTCATAAAGAAGCAGCGGTCAAACGTTGAAGAGCCTCTGAGGTGGGTTCCTATACACCGGGGACCGTTCCCGTCCAAGATAGACAGCAATTGCTGAGCCCTCACAGGAAATCCTTTCTCTATCCACTGCTGCTTGGGAGGTGCCGAGTACCCAGCAGTCATATTAAATATTTCTCGTCTCTCGGGATGAGGGGAAAACCAGTCCTGGCTTGAATGTGATGTGGTATTTAGACTGAGGATAGAGCAGTGGGACAACCACGGATGCGGCTCCTCGGCCTCTTCCGAATTGTTGTATACATTGGCATGGATTACTGCTACAAGAGGGCGGGAGTGTGCTTTTCCTTGCATGACCCTCCAACTTACACTACGCAAATAATCATTTTACCGGTACTAAATTATCTCCAATTAGCTCTGCACATTTGTATCAGTAATAATAATTGATTGCATTTATATAGCTCCTTTCCACCTACAGTAGGTTCTGAATTGCAAGGTAGGAAACTCACTTCTTCCACCACCAATGTCTAGCACCCATTTGAGTGATGCTCGGCAACCATTTTGTGCCAGACCGCTCACCACACATCAGCTATCATGGTGGAATAACAAAGGCTGCGTTTTACACAGGCAGCCCAAATCTGATTTTTTCTTTCACTAATTGGTATTTTGACCAATCAGATCAGCTCTGAAAAAGGACTTACGTGAAAAGATCTAATGTGCTTGGTCAAAAGACCAATTAGGGGGGAAATGATCAGAATTGGGCTGCCTGTGTAAATGTTTTTGTATTCCCAGCACCACAAAATGAGCACTGACTCACCAGAACGTCATGTGCCATTTGAACCTGAACAACAATTTTGTAATCTTAGGATGTTTTTAATTTACAAAATGAGCCAATTCGATCATCCATCTATACTAGACAACAAAATAATAAAATGATTGGGTAGTTATCCCATCAACAATTATGTGTAGCATCATACATGAAATACACAAACAAAAATATAAACGTGTTTGTTGTGTCACACAACACAATGCCACAGATGTCTCAGGTTGAGGGAGCTGACTGCAGGAATGTCCACCAGAGCAGTTGCCAGATAATTGTATGTTAATGTATCTACCATAAACTGCCTCCAACATCATTCAATGCAAAGCCACTGCAAGTACTGAGGAAGGAGATGTTACGTCTTGTCGTCATGAGACAAACATACGGGTAACTGCCAAATCAACTTCTCGGGGATATGTGGGACGGTAGCGTCCCACCTCACCAACAGCCAGTGAAATTGCATGGCGCCAAATTCAACAGAAATCCCATAATTAAAATTCCTCAAACATACAAATATTTTACACCATTTTAAAGATAAACCTGTTGTAAATCCAGCCACAGTGTCCAATTTCAAAAAGGCTTTACTGCGAAAGCACACCAAACGATTATGTTAGGTCAGTACCTAGTCACAGAAAAACACAGCCATTTTTCCAGCCAAAGAGAGGAGTCACAAAAAGCAGAAATAGAGATAAAATGAATCACTAACCTTTGATGATCTTCATCAGATGACACTCAAAGGACTTCATGTTACACAGTACATGTATGTTTTGTTTGATAAAGTTAATATTTATATCCAAAAATCTCAGTTTACATTGGCGCGTTATTTTCAGTAGTTCCAAAACATCCAGTGATTTGTATTTCTGAGTAGCAGGCAGTTTACTATGTGCACCTTTTTATCCAAGCTACTCAATACTGCCCCCCAGTCCCAAAGAAGTTAAAGTAAACATTTGAGTAAATGAGGGATGCAAAGTATATTGAAAGCAGATACTTCCACATAGGTGTGGTTCCTGAGTTAATTAAGCAATTAACATCCCATCATGCTTTGGATAATGTATATAAACGCCCAGTGGTCCATTATTTTGGCTACCATGGCTGGAAGAGACTGACTCTGAAACAGAGGTCTCAAAGGAGCATAGAAGGTTTAAAGGGTATTTGTGTCTCAGTCACCAGATCTCAAACCAATTGAACACTTATTTGAGATTCTGGAGCGGTACCTGAGACAGTGTTTTCCACCACCATAAACAAAACAACAAATTAAGGAATTTCTTATGCAAGAATGTTGTTGCATCTCTCCGATAGAGACACTACTAGAATCTATGACAAGGCGCATTGAAGTGGTGCAGCGATCTAAGGCACTGCATCTCAGTGCTTGAGGTGTCACTACAGACCCTGGTTCGATTCCAGGCTGTATCACAACCGGGCCGTTATTGGGAGTCCCATAGGGTTTGGCCGGGGTAGGCCGTCATTGTAAATAAGAATTTGTTAACTGACTTCCCTAGTTAAATACTGGTTAAATAAAAAAAATGGAAGCTCTTGTGGTGGCCCAATGCCCTATTAAGACACTTTATGTTTGTCACGCCCTGGCCTTAGTATTCTGTGTTTTCGTTATTATTTTGGTTAGGCCAGGGTGTTACATGGGGATTTATGTGGTTTGTTTTGTCTGGGGTTGTTTGTAGTTATGGGATTGTGGTTAGAAGTAGTACTCTAGGTAAGTCTATGGTTGCCTAGAGTGGTTCTCAATCAGAGGCAGGTGTTTATCGTTGTCTCTGATTGGGAACCATATTTAGGCAGCCATATTCTTTAGGTATTTTGTGGGTGATTGTTCCTGTCTTTGTGTTTGTGGCACCAGATAGGACTGTTTCACGTTTCTTGTTTTGTAGATTGTTGTATTTTCATCTTTATTAAAGATGTACAAAACTAACCATGCTGCATTTTGGTCCGCCTCTCTTTCACCAGAAGAAAACCGTAACAATGTTGGTGATTCCTTTATTTTAGCAGCTTTCTGTATATTTAGCTACATACCTAGCTAGGTAGGTCACTTCCTGACAATACAGCATTAGTCATTCACTCAATTCTAATATAAGATGTTATTTTTGAACAGTTTGTCCAGTGTACATTGTAAGGGAAAAAAATACATATGTGTAAAAATGTTGAAACAAAAAGTTTAAACAAATAAAGACAATCTCATATTCATGGAAACCGGGGTCCACCATTTCAACATTCATTCTGAGCATGTGGTATCCATCCTTCCCTATATGTGAGTGACTGTTGGACTTCAGTGGGCCATACAGATGTTCTGCATTTAGAATCTAGGTAAAAGGTCGTCATGCTGAGAGAGCAGCCATTTTGGAATTGAATAAGCAGCTGTAGGTGTGGTTCGGGTGATGATCAGTCACAGACGGCTGGAAGGCGCCAGATTCCCATAGCCTCCAGCACCATTGACTTTTCTTAGTTAAAACCCCTATTTAGCCAGTCTCCTAGGAATGTCCTGCATATAACTATTGACAGAGAATAGAGCCCTTCCTTCCTTGGTTTATATTGTGTATGCTGGTTCTCTTCCATAATGTAAATAATACTGAAATCAATTGAATCTTGTTTGGTTAGGTACAACAATGTTAAAGAGTAAGGTGATTCTTCATGGAAACAACTTAATCATTACACTCTGACAGTCACTTATGATAAAAACAGGGCTTGAGGTATTAATTCAAAGTACATGTTTCATTGTGGAATGGTAATTACACTGTAGTAACAAACTGACATTTCCAAGACAGGAAAGGTTGGCTTATTGCAGCTGTCTTTTGTGTCATTTCCTGTCTCAATCACTGCCAAAAATATATTGTACCCATGGGGATTAAACATCCCCAAATATGAAACTATCTAAAAATAGACAATATAGTAACATCTGTAAAACATATTTAAAGCCAACATTTAACATTGACTGAATGATTGTGATTAGAACATGCTGTGGTTTGTGACACAGTCCGTCAGTCACACTATCAGTGAAACACTAGCATAACTACATCTTCAAACAGTAAGTCGTGGGCAACTTCCTCTCCCATCTGGCTTCCAGAAAACCTGCCGTTTCTCAGACGTCAGCAGGCCCCGTCATGGCTTGGTTTGCATGCTCCAGCAGGAAGGGAGTGGAAGGCTTGGGGACCCTTCCAGCCCCCTGAAGCAACGCTGTCTTTTACACCCCCTAATTCCAAGGAACCCTCCTTACTCCATCGGTAATGTCCCAGAAGCACATGCACATTCCTTCCATTTGTAATCAGTAACCAGTGAGTATGTTAGTTCAATGTGTTAACATTATTATACTACTAGTCCTGAGATACAGTATGACTGCACGTTTGTGGACAGGCTAGTGTTCTTTCTTGCATGTTCCTGCCACAGACAAATAATTGTCAGCTTTTCCGGCTCTTCAAAAGCCTTCAGCAACACATCTGTTTCCATTCAACTAGTCTCTGTCAGTTACTCTGACCTTATTAATGTTATTTGATAACTCATTTGGCTTAGGCTAAGTCGTACAAAAAAATGTTTTACAAAGGTTCTTATTTAGAGAATCTATATCCTTCCTAAGATCGGGCAACAAAATATTATTTTTTGTATAAAAATTATTGTTCTTTGACTGTCTTCATAAACTCCCTGATCCTTAATCAAACTAACGGATGTTTGTCACATTTCAGCAGCGTTAGTAAAGATTTATAGTTCAACTGCAGTGATTTTCCCTGCCAAGCACAGTAAGAAGTCTGCTGGTTACCTTTCACCTACTTAGCCTCCGGTGCAGACAAGAGGGGGTTAACTCATTTTCTTTGTGGTCTAGCCCCAGGTCATGAATCGCCTACGTGCTCCCCGTGCTCTCCGTGCTGGGGTGTTACATCTGAATGTTGGGAATTGCCTTAACTTGGGCATTTTCTATGCGTGAACTTTCCCCTAATTCTCACACTGCTCCTACCTCACAGCAAGTCTAACAGAGGACTACCTCAGGCCAAATCATACAGCACGTTCTTCCTGACGTCCAACACAGTGCCAGTGACCTCACACAGCCGCAACCGGCTTCAATTTATCCCATCCATACAATTAGGCTGCCTCAAATAGCTGTTTCTCTGATTGTGTTTTCTCTGTACTGACTTCAAAACAAATCTAGACTTGAAATGATATTCAGTTTATTAAGAAGTACAGTCAGGTACATAATTTTTGGCAAAACCTTAACAAGGGCCCCAGGACCAGTGGAAGCAAAATAGCCCCATAACATCAATAATCCAACACCATATGAGGTATGTTTTTCAACGCCAAACCCACCACTGGTGTGCGTGGCCAAAGATATCTATTTTCATGTCATTTGACCACAGCACTGCCTGGAGTTTGATAAGCGGCATTGGCACTTGGATTGGAACCGGTACTATGGTCAGATTACATGAAAATATATATATATATATTTTAGCATACAATATAGCTCAGTATTTGTATTCTAAATGTTTTGTTCATCTTTATCAAGGGTGCCAATAATTATAGACCTGGCTGGACTTCCTTTAAGTATAATCAGTCATTTTTCTTTATGGAGGATGCAAGACATGTTTATTCACACACTGGATATATTTTGTCAAAATATTATCTATGCACATTTATATGCAATGTAACATTTTGTGCTATTAAAGCCTTGTTTATCAAAAACCCGTTATCATGCTGAGACCAAGGTCTCTTTTACAGAAGAGTGCTGTAATTAAAGAAATATTCACCAAAATATACACATCAATGCGTTCCGAAATACAAAACAAAGATGCAAAACACAATCATAGAAAACAAACACATTCTTCAGTAAAAAGATCCTCAATCGGCCATAATAAATATTTGGGCATCTGGATTGACAAAAAGCTACGTTTCATATTATTACATTTACATTTAAGTCATTTAGCAGACGCTCTTATACAGAGCGACTTACAAATTGGTGCATTCACCTTATGACATCCAGTGGAACAGCCACTTTACAATAGTGCATCTAAATCTTTTAAGGGGGGTGAGAAGGATTACTTTATCCTATCCTAGGTATTCCTTAAAGAGGTGGGGTTTCAGGTGTCTCCGGAAGGTGGTGATTGACTCCGCTGTCCTGGCGTCGTGAGGGAGTTTGTTCCACCATTGGGGGCCAGAGCAGCGAACAGTTTTGACTGGGCTGAGCGGGAACTGTACTTCCTCAGTGGTAGGGAGGCGAGCAGGCCAGAGGTGGATGAACGCAGTGCCCTTGTTTGGGTGTAGGGCCTGATCAGAGCCTGGAGGTACTGAGGTGCCGTTCCCCTCACAGCTCCGTAGGCAAGCACCATGGTCTTGTAGCGGATGCGAGCTTCAACTGGAAGCCAGTGGAGAGAGCGGAGGAGCGGGGTGACGTGAGAGAACTTGGGAAGGTTGAACACCAGACGGGCTGCGGCGTTCTGGATGAGTTGTAGGGGTTTAATGGCACAGGCAGGGAGCCCAGCCAACAGCGAGTTGCAGTAATCCAGACGGGAGATGACAAGTGCCTGGATTAGGACCTGCGCCGCTTCCTGTGTGAGGCAGGGTCGTACTCTGCGGATGTTGTAGAGCATGAACCTACAGGAACGGGCCACCGCCTTGATGTTAGTTGAGAACGACAGGGTGTTGTCCAGGATCACGCCAAGGTTCTTAGCGCTCTGGGAGGAGGACACAATGGAGTTGTCAACCGTGATGGCGAGATCATGGAACGGGCAGTCCTTCCCCGGGAGGAAGAGCAGCTCCGTCTTGCCGAGGTTCAGCTTGAGGTGGTGATCCGTCATCCACACTGATATGTCTGCCAGACATGCAGAGATGCGATTCGCCACCTGGTCATCAGAAGGGGGAAAGGAGAAGATTAATTGTGTGTCGTCTGCATAGCAATGATAGGAGAGACCATGTGAGGTTATGACAGAGCCAAGTGACTTGGTGTATAGCGAGAATAGGAGAGGGCCTAGAACAGAGCCCTGGGGACACCAGTGGTGAGAGCGCGTGGTGAGGAGACAGATTCTCGCCACGCCACCTGGTAGGAGCGACCTGTCAGGTAGGACGCAATCCAAGCGTGGGCCGCGCCGAAGATGCCCAACTCGGAGAGGGTGGAGAGGAGGATCTGATGGTTCACAGTATCGAAGGCAGCCGATAGGTCTAGAAGGATGAGAGCAGAGGAGAGAGAGTTAGCTTTAGCAGTGCGGAGCGCCTCCGTGATACAGAGAAGAGCAGTCTCAGTTGAATGACTAGTCTTGAAACCTGACTGATTTGGATCAAGAAAGTCATTCTGAGAGAGATAGCGGGAGAGCTGGCCAAGGACGGCACGTTCAAGAGTTTGAGAGAAAAGAAAGAAGGGATACTGGTCTGTAGTTGTTGACATCGGAGGGATCGAGTGTAGGTTTTTTCAGAAGGGGTGCAACTCTCGCTCTCTTGAAGACGGAAGGGACGTAGCCAGCGGTCAGGGATGAGTTGATGAGCGAGGTGAGGTAAGGGAGAAGGTCTCCGGAAATGGTCTGGAGAAGAGAGGGGATAGGGTCAAGCGGGCAGGTTGTTGGGCGGCCGGCCGTCACAAGACGCGAGATTTCATCTGGAGAGAGAGGGGAGAAAGAGGTCAGAGCACAGGGTAGGGCAGTGTGAGCAGAACCAGCGGTGTCGTTTGACTTAGCAAACGAGGATCGGATGTCGTCGACAATTGCCCTCGAGGTAACAAATCATCCAGTTTTAGATTATTCCACAAGGTGCTAAAAAACTAAAAGCAAAATTAACTAACTCTTTGGAGATACAAGGAATCTCCTGAGTCAGCCATCCCTGACTCAGTGGAGATCGAAGGGAGCTCCAGAGTTATCCTTCCCTGACTCAGTGGAGATCGAAGGGATCTCTAGAGTTATCCTTCCCTGAGATCGGGTCTTGATAGCTCACACTTCTGTAAGTTAACAATGAAGTGAGGTACTGTGGAAGTTTATGTAAGAGGGCTTTATAAACAAAAATAGCGCAATTCTTCGATCTACGAGACTTCAAAGACGGACAGCTTACTTTCTGATACAGAAAGCATGGATGTGTACTGTGTGCTATTATTAACTGCGTCCACTGGCTTCAATTGCAGTGGCAGCAGCATTCATTCGACGATATCGACATAATCTATAACGAGCATAAATGTCGACTGAATTGTTTGTTTTCTGCTATTTAATGAAAGCCATGCCCTATTCCTTTAAAACTTATTTGGGATTGGTGGGTCCCCTGTGGGACAGTTGAGCTAACGTAGGCTAATGCGATTAGCATGAGGTTGTAAGTAACAAGAACATTTCCCAGGACAAAGACATTTCTGATATTGGCAGAAAGCTTAAATTCTTGTTAATCTAACTGCACTGTCCAATTTACAGTAGCTATTACAGTGAAAGAATACCATTATTGTTTGAGGAAAGTGCACAGTTTTGAACATGTCAAGTTATTAATAAACAAGTTAGGCACATTTGGGCGGTCTTGATACAACATTTTGAACAGAAATGCAAATTTTTCATTGGATAAGTCTGAAACTATGCACATACTCTGATGCCATCTAGTGGCCAAAATCGAAATTGCACATGGGCTGGAATAATACATTATGGCCTTTCTCTTGCATTTCAAAGGTGATGGTACCAAAAAAATACAAAAAAGCTTTTGCTTCTTTCTTTGTATTATCTTTTACCAGATCTAATGTGCTATATTCTCCTACATTCTTTTCACATTTCCACAAACTTCAGTGTTTCCCTTCAAATGGTATCAAGAATATGCATATCCTTGCTTCAAGGCCTGAGCTACAGACAGTTAGATTTGGGTAAGTCAGTTTAGGCAAAAATTGAATAAAAGCCCATCCTTATTCTTTAATTCTTAAAACTAACTCATCAATCTGTTTTTTGAAACATAGCTTTTCGTCAATCCAGATGCCAAAATATTTATAAGCGGGGGCACGATCAATGCGGGCACCATCCAATGTACATACATGTAAACGATGTGAAATGTCTAGCTAGTTAGCGGTGGTGCGCGCTAATAGCGTTTCAATCGGTGACGTCATTCGCTTTGAGACTTTGAAGTAGTGGTTCCCCTTGCCCTGCAAGGGCCGCGGCTTTTGTGGAGCGATGGGTAACGATGCTTCGTGGGTGACTGGTGTTGATGTGTGCAGAGGGTCCCTGGTTCGGGCCCGGGTAGGGGCGAGGGGATGGACTAAAGTTATACTGTTACATTTATGCTGTTGACCCGGATCACTGGTTGCTGCGGAAAAGGAGGAGGTCAAAAGAGGGGTGAGTGTAACCGATGTGAAATAGCTAGCTAGTTAGCGGTGGTGCGCGCTAATAGCGTTTCAATCGGTGACGTCACTCGCTTTGAGACCTCGAAGTAGTGGTTCCCCTTGCTCTGCAAGGGCCGCGGCTTTTGTGGAGTGATGGGTAACGATGCTTCGTGGATGACTGTTATTGATGTGTGCAGAGGGTCCCTGGTTCGGGCGAGGGGACAGACTAAAGTTATACTGTTACATACACATAAATAATCAAATTTTTAAGCGTTTCGGAAAATAACAAACTTAGCTTTACCTGTAATAACTACCTAACCTCTTTATAGAAAGTAATGGTAACTTGTCATTTTTATATTATGTTCAAGTCACACCATAACATTATCACACCACAACATTATCACACTAACATTATCGTAACATTATCCCACTGTGCTATTATCCTGCCATTATCGCAACATTATCGCACCGTGCCGTTATCGCAACATAATTGCACCGTAACGTTATCATAGCATTGTCACACCATAGCATTATCACACCATAACAATAACATTATCAACAGCAAAGTAACCGGTGTAAAGTATCAATCAGCATATAGGCTTTCCTCTCGTTTGAAGTGATATCAATCATTTCTTTGTTACGTCATCAAGTTTATTACACAAAGTGAGTTCATCTATCCTTTACCATACAGCGGTGTGATTGTCAATGTAAGTGCACTGACATGTCTGAACCCCTTTTCTGGGTACTGAATGATAGAGACAGTATAGTGATAGTAGAAACATTATGAGTAGTTAGATGTGTTTGCACATAAAGCTGTCTTATTGTACAGCTGTGCATGTCAATGTGCAATAATTTGACTGAAATCTCTTTGTTTACTGTATTTTACAGGTAGTGATGAAATTGGCTTCATTGTTACTTACATCCCTTGCTCCCCTCTCACGCCGTCGCTTGACATAAAGAGTTAACTGAGCGGGGGAGAAACCTGAGAGCAGCTCTCCCCCCTCTGCTCGGCCAGCCAATCAGATCAGCCAGCCAGCTGGAGTTGAAGGGCTCTGAAAGTATAAAACCAAACTGCTCTGCACAGAGAGGTAGGATCTTGAGCTCAGGCAACAAACTGGAAAGAGAAGGGTGGTTCTGCAAACCACCTGACAAAAAAAACTACCAAGAACCTGAGCCAACGAACAAACAACGGAAAGCAGGCAACAATGAAGACAACACTAGCAACCCTGACTCATTGCCTGGTTATTCTGATGGCCACCGGCAACCCCTTCGAAAGGAGAGGAGGCTCGGCCACCAGCGGGAAGGAGAAGAAGATGCAGTATGCAGCGTGGGACGACGTGAATGTGATTGCCCATGGCCTGCTCCAGCTAGGCCAAGGCCTCAAGGAGCATGTGGACAAAACCAAGGGCCAGATGAGGGACATCACTGCCAAGCTGAAGGTCTTCAACGGCACTGCAGCGGACCTGGGCAAGGAGAGCCAGAGGCTGCAGGCGGAGGGCGAGGTGTTGAAGGCCAAGGCCCGGGGGCTGGAGGACAGGGAAGTCCAGGTTCTCAACGAGACGGCCGAGCTGAGGGAGAAGACAGCGGAGATGCAGCAGGAGAGGAAGCGGGTGGATGAGAGGATGAACAAGCTGGAAGAGAAGATGGATGACATGCTGCAGGGAGAGGGGCTGCCCGACATGAACATGGGCAACACAGGCAACTACAGCGATGCACGCATCATTCAGGTAAGGAGGGAATCCATGACTATTTGGTCATTCATTGTGTTCGGAAAATAAGCTATGATACAATTGTGCATTTGGTGAAAAGGAAGGGAATCAAATGACTTGAGATAAAAATAGATTACTAACAAGACAGACTGTAAGCTAACTGCTGCATGTCTCCCCCTTTGTGAGTTTACTTCTCTGCAGTTTCCATTGTATCCATTCATTTCTGATCACTTCAATTCTGATTGCTTCAGTTGAATGAAGGCATTACCATACAATGCTTTTTGCAGTGAGCAGCCTGGCATATTAATTTACTATTAATTTACATAAAACACCACAGCAAATAGATTAATTGATTAACATTAAGTAATGCGTAATACAGTAGGCTACTAGTATTATACTTTCTCCTACATTAGTCATGCATAATAGTTTGGCAAATGGCCTATTTGCTGATGTTCAGAGGAACAATTGGAGGGGGACAATAGATGCACTTTGATGGACAATAAATTGGTCTGGGATTATTTACATTGACTCAAAGGGATTTATAGATATTCAGCCTGAAGCAATGTCTGAAGGCATGCCAGTGGGTGTGTTTATTGTGCTGGAGTGCGTGGACTACGTGCTAAACGTTTGCCAGACAAAGGAACTGCACGCATTCGTTTCAGAATGTGTGAATTATATTTAAACCATGATATTTGGAACATAGCCCAGTAGAGGAAAATGTCACTCTTGATTTAAAGATCACGTGGAGCTGCTATAAGACCTGCCATTTACTTTTTTGTGGGATGGAAACCCCCTCGTTATTATGTGACCAGACTACCTGGTTGGAAATTACAAGCTGTTGAATGTGCTCGGATAGGCTATGTGAAATGCGCCCCCATTCAAAGTACAAGCACATAGTTATAGTCTAAAAACACAGATCACAATATCGGCTTTGTGGTGGGCTATTCCTATGTTATATGAAACCTAGGCTACTTAAAATTATGTCACAGGAGAAAGACTAACAGGGTACCTGTCTGTTTTCTTTCAGTGGATGCTGGAATCTCAGAATAAACGTATTGATGACCTGGTCAACAGAATCCAACTCCAGCAAGATAAACTTGAAAAGCAGAACGTGCGCATCAGGACCCTGCAACACCAGGTATGAAACATTCGGTGAATATCACTGGACCCATGTATAATTATTTAAACAATTCATGAGGCTATTATGAATTATTTAAAACGTCGTTTTCCTTGCTCACTCAGATTCAGCTGAAAAAAGAGAGACCAGCATTCAGGCGTAAACCAGAAGAGGCCGTTCAAAATGGCAGCATTGAGCAGCGCGACTCACCCATCGGTAAGTAAAGCCAAGCTTCATGTCAAATCCGTTGTTTAAATTGACGCCCAGACAAATATTGACCTCCCATGCCATCTGCTTTGAGGCTTAAAACATTAAGTTTAACTGGAGTTCCCTCTAAATGACGTGAAGGTTAGACAGTAATTAGCAGATAATTGCCTGCGCGTATCTATCTGCCCCAAGCCCGCGAAAAATGACGAACAGGTGATTGGCCATGCCAATTAATGCTCCTACCAATGACTGAAAAACTACATTACTTGTCTGAATGAACGTTTTCATTGGGTTCACAGTAAATATAATATATTCACAGTATAAAGAAAAAGATCACAGTAGGAAGTGTCAATGGAATTAGCTTACACACTTAATACAGTAGTACAGTAATTGTAAAAGTGATCATGATGTCCTCAACCTACACCCAAACCAGACAGCTGTTAACATCTGAACTGTACTACTGTGGCCAGCTCATAATGTGGGCTTTCATCAGGGCTATATGGAGCTTGATCATGGCCAAGTAGGGAAAAGTTCAGACACTAGTTCCAGGATTTCTGGCAATGGAACAATGATTAACTCATGTCAAGTTCCTGTTTAGTGCTCTAGCTGGGGTCTGGTCTCACTAAAAAGTCAGCATTGAGGGATATGAATTAATCAATAGGCCTATACAGGATATGTGAGTCATGATTTAACTCTGAATGTGACCTATGCGAACCATGTCACTTTATGGATGTTGGTCAGATATGTGATTGACCTACTCAGAGTTGATTGAAAAAGAAAGTAACATTATCATACATACCATTTCAGTATATTGCCTGTTAAAACAAGTAAATTATCGCTCTCTCAGTCAAAAGCAACGTGACTTGTGGTTCTATCTAAATAGTGGGTTTTACACTATTTCCCACTGTCTGATAGCCACTGAGGAAAGTAGGTGAAAGGTGAACCCACAGGCCCAGAATTGTGAGATGCAGTCACCCAGCAGAACACAATGAGTCGTCTCACAGCAAATTCTGACGTCAGCAGGATTTCAGGAATTCTATGAAAGAAACAAGTCATCTGGCTGGACTCCAATTGGGGGATAGTTCAGCTGTCTCGGACAGTGTTAACTCAGGGTCACATCCCCATTACAGATGGATAACTCACACATCTGATGGAGCTTGGGGCGGAGGAGGGGGAGTTTTTGCAAATTTAGAACCTAAAAGGGTTCTTCGGCTATCCCCATAGGAGAACCCTCTGAAGAACACTTTTTGGTTCTAGGGAGAACCCTTTTGGTTCCAGGTAGAACCCTTTTGAATTCCATGTAGAACCCTTCACACAGAGGGTTCTACATAGAACCCAAAAGAGTTCTACCTGGAACATTAAAGGTTTCTTTATAGGGACAGCCGAAGAACCGTTTTGGAACCCTTTTTGTTAAGAGTGTATGTTCCTCAGATTAGGTCATTTGGCCCAGAGCCAGAAAAGTCATGAAAGAAGGCAAGGAAAAGGAGGCGGTTTAGTTTAGTCTGGTGAACTTTGTACATACATCCTTTGTTGTTTTGAAGGCACTGACTGCATACCTCCTTGCTCCCTCCTTCCAGCCCTCCCATTTTTCCCTCTCACCATAAAACAGTGATACATCCCTCAAGAATGTGCAACCTTTCCCCCAGATCTATCAAAGTAGTCAAAAGTCCCTCTTCTCCCCTCCTCCATCCCTCCTTCCCCTCTCCCCATCCCCGTAGACCCCTGCTTCTCCGGCCGTAGATGAATGAGAAGTGTGCCAAAGTTGAGAGGAAACCCTGACCCCCAAGGCAAACCGCGACCACAACCACGTACCGTTAACCAATAGAGTTCATGCTTCGGCCTGAAAGGGTTATTCCAGAAGAGTGATGCATTGGGGTCCTGTGGTCTGCTCTTATGTTTGTTCAATAGCAACCAAGTCAAATCAATATCAATCAAACCAAAACCAATATCGATTGATTGGCTCCAATTCAATGAAAATATTTATTTAGACAATTGGTGCTGATAAAGAGTATCATAGCCGATGAACGTATGCAGTATCTATCAAGTCGGCATAAAATAAACTTGAACTCTTTCCTGGAAAACATTAAGGGTGTGCACCATCTCATGCCTCATCAGGCACATGACAGCCACTGGGCCCCCCATACCTTTTGTTGATGCTGCCTGGCTGTCTCTATCTCATTGTACCTCATGTGCACAGCAACCAATCGCTACTAAGCTCTCTTTTGTTCCGGGCAGGTCAGACTAGGGCACAGCACATTAACTCTTGAGCTTTGTTAGGTTTACAATTACTAATAAACCCACTTCACGATAAGGCCTCTTTATGGGCTAACATTCAGCATTCACAGACCTGGAGAGCTACAATGAAGAAGCCAATGATAGGGATCCCAGATAGGGAAACCAGATGTATCCTGATTCCTGAACATCTAACCTAGTTATTAAGTGAAAGGTAAACATCCCTACAAAATAATATTTTAAAAACAGTAATATTTGACTTAAGTGACTGCTTCTGCTTGGATCCACCAAACCCCCGATTCAATACACACAGGTGTGAATTCCCTCAGTAGAAAACAAGTGGAGTTGTCAGAGGCAGAGAGGACTTTTGCCCCATAGCTCACAAACAAGTTCTATGTTGGCTGCTGTTCAAGGCGCTCAAGATAAGAAACCAGAGTTTTTGTTTTCTAGTTGAATGAGTCATTTATAAATAGAATATTTGTGCCAGCGAAGGGGAAAGGCCAAGGCACTGTTAGAACACAGGCCTTGACGATGTGTACTGATACTGTCTTGAGATACGAAGTGTGGGAGAACAATTGGTGAACCGTGTTGTGTTTTTGTCTTTGTTTTTTTCAGAGATGGCCTCAGACTGCCATGAGCTGTTTCTGAGAGGCGAGCCGGCCAGCGGAGTGTACACCATTCAGCCATTAAACTCCCAATCCTTTGAAGTCTTCTGCGAAATGACAACTGGTAAGTGGAGTTAGCCAGGATTTTGGCTCACCGTATAAGGTTACCCTATAGCTTAGTTTATGAACATATTGTATCCGTACATGTATGACAGTTGGCAGTAGTAAAAAAAAGACTAATCCCACTGCTCTTTTTCTTTCCTCTCTACAGAAGGTGGCTGGACCGTGATCCAGAGGCGCCAGGATGGCTCAGTTGACTTTGACCAGCTATGGCAGGCCTACCAGAGCGGCTTTGGCAGTCTGAATGGTAAATATATCCTCTGTTGTCTTTTATCATCTCCCTCAATACTTTCCTCTGGAGCTAGCGAGGTCACACCGAGGGTCGGACAGTACCACCCACATCCACAGCATAGAACAGTACAGCACAGAGCTCTTGACCCGAAACCTCCCGGTTCAGTTTGATTAACAAGCAGTGATACTAACACTGATACAGGATTGTAGATATCAAGATCGAGGGATCAAATGGATTTTGATATGGTAGGTTTAGCATAAACAACCCTCTAATCTCCAGCTTTAATGTCCCTGGTGGCTTTAGGTGCCAGAAGTGACCAAATCGCATGGTCTATTCCTGTTAAATTAGATTAAGTGATTACCAGCCCTGTTACGATCAGATCCTTTAAGTTAACGAAGACACTGAGATATCTGGACACATGTATGGAGACTTTGCACATGCTACCATAGCCACGGATCAGGTTTTAACTCCTTTGATCTCTCTCTCTCTCTCTAGGTGAGTTCTGGCTTGGTCTTGAGAAGATGAGCGCCGTGGTCAAAGACACAGACTACATCCTCAAGGTTAAGTTCTCCGACTGGAGGGACGATTCTGAGAGCATCCAGTACCCCATCCGTCTCGGCGGGGAGGAGAGCCACTACGCCCTCCACATTCAAGAGACCTCCAACGGCAACCTGGAGAGCGCCCTGGCTACCGAGGCCTCCGGCCTGCCCTTCTCCACCCGCGACCAAGACAATGACCAGAAGAGCGACACCAACTGCGCCAAACACCTCTCTGGTACGTCTCCTCTTTTTCAAACTTCAAAGTAACTATTTGCTGAATTCTATCTAAGATTTATTTAGTCTACGATTTAAGATTTATTTAGTCTAATGTTTATCTCTCTATGACTCAAATTGGGAATGTAGCAGCAATGCCAATCTAACCAGATGTTTGTTCTCTTTCTCCAGGTGGCTGGTGGTTCAGCAACTGTGGACGTTCCAACCTGAACGGCCGCTACTTCATGAGCCCTCCTCCCAAGCAGAGGCATCAGAGGAAGCAGGGGGTCTTCTGGAAGACCTGGCGTGGCCACTACTATCCCCTGAAGACCACCGTCATGATGATCGCCCCCGCTGTGATGGAGAACAAGTCATAGAGGAAAGACGCTCAGCATTCTGACATATTTTCTCCTCTTGAACTGAAACACTGTTAGAGGTGGTTAGCCGATGACTTGGGTTGCTACCCAGTCCTGGCTTCACCCAGTGAGACTTCCAACAAAGACAAGGCCATTATAAAAAACATGAAATAACTCATACTTGAATGGGCTCCATGTTTCCAATTCTCTGTTTTTCAAAAGTCTTAAAGTCTCTCAGCTAGATTCACAACCGAACAATGCATAAATGTATCTTTAAGATGTTAAAAAGTACATGAACATGTGAATCTAGCAGTGGAAAGTTAGCAAGAGTGTTTCACCACAGCTGTGGTATGAGCTCACTGTTAATCACTGTTTAAAGCAACCTTGGGCCTCTCAGACTGCATCAATGAATGGAGCAGAATGAGGCGAGTTCCAACATGTGTTTTGTGTTGCAAGAAACCAAGCATTTTCCACGTTAAGACCTATCTGACAGTGGTTTCTGAATGCAAGAGCTCTCCCAGAGTTTTAACAGTGATTTCTAGCTAGAGCAAAGTTTTGTCAGCATGAACACTGTAGTTGTACAAGTGGGGCAGCTCTAGAGAGTTTCTTAATCTGATTGTATGGACCAAATGGTGACTGAAACAATTAGTTGTTTTTCCACATGAAAGTAATGCCATTAGCTTTCCAAAGGCATTATATAAAGAAATAATCACTGTAATCTATAATTACAGAATTACAGGATGTAATGAGACAGAACGTGTGTAAAGTATTTTTCAACAATGGTGGTTTCATTGTCTAAATTTAAAGTTATTCTATGGAGCAAACACCATTCCAGCTTCTGTACATGTAAACCTACTTCTCCTGCAGTTTTATTTTGAATCAAAGTAAGCTCACGATCCACTGTTGTATTCTCGTGGAGATTTTTTATCTTTCAGTCACATTGACTGTTCTTAAAATGACCAGAGTCATCTATTTCTGTCTAGTGTATGATGAATGAATGTCGACTGTCTCTTCAGAACCTTGACTGTAACTTGTAAAATTCTCTAGTGTTCTTGTCGATGACTTGAGGTTTTTTGTGCCTTCTTTATTTATAAGTTGAAAAGAATCTTTATATATTTCTGCTATCACCTGTTTGTAATTTATATGGTCTAGTTCAAGTTTTCCAGTTGTGTAAAATTGCTGTTGTTTTTTTAAGAGAAAATAAACTGATGAAATTGATATTTGGCATGAAACAGCCAATTCTCTGTCTGATCTCTGATCAAACACACTGATGCAGCTGGAAACACAATCCAGAAGTGAGCCAATGACCAGAATTGAGTATCAAAAAAAGACCACATGAAGAAATCACGTGGTTGTCGGACACATTAAATATATAAATATATATATTTTTTTTATGTGTGAAGATTCACATGTAGTGTTACTCCCTCGTGAAAAAATACATTCCCATGTGACATTTTTTTCCACATGTTTATCTATCACCACTTCCAGCTACAATTTAGTCTCCCATCCCGGGACCGACTTTGCAATATGTTACTTTTGAGTTTGTGTTTTGCTTTTAATATAATTATTTTAGTTTGCTATAAGAATTTAGTTCTTGACTGCAGAAGTTTTGCTTGATATTAATGCAACAAAAGCAGCTCACACACTAAAGGATTGCACCATATAATAACACTGTTACTCTATTCAAGGGGCAATAAGCAGTTGCTACGTCAATTTTTGGACTCATAAATTAATGATTTGTACCCATTGATTCTTGAAGAATATAACAAATGCCTCATGAGCTCGTATCCCATCAGAACCCAGAATATAAGCTTGTTTTATTCCAACGTTAGTAAACAATGTAAATGTAAACAAACACTATTATGCCTCAAAACATGGTTACAACTATAGTTGTGATATAATGGATGGTCAGTCGTTACATTCATAGCTCTGTCTACACAAGTAGGGAGAGCACGTGGTGCAGACACAGATCCTCTCCTCGTCACCTGGTAGGAGCGAAGTGCCAGGCAGGATCCAATCCAAGAGTGTGCAGAGCCTGAGACACCCAGCCCCTGAGAGGGTGCAGAGAAGGAGGAGAGTTATTTAATTTACACTACATGGCCAAAAGTCAAACATCTCATTCCAAAATCATGGGCATTAATATGGATTTGGTCCTCCCTTTGCTGCTATAACAGCCTCCACTCTTCTGGGAAGGCTTTCCACTAGAAGTTGGAACATTGCTGTGGGGACTTACTTCCATTCAGCCACAAGAGCACTAGTGAGGTCAGGCATTGATGTTGGGCGATTAGGATTGGCTCACAGTCGGCGTTCTAACTCATCCCAAAGGTGTTCGATGGGGTTGAGGTCAGGGCTCTGTGCAGACCAGTCAAGTTCTTCCACACCAATTTCTACAAACCATTTATGTATGGACCTCGCTTTGTGCACAGGGGCATTGTCATGCTGAATCAGGTAAGGACCTTCCACAAACTGTTGCCACAAAGTTGGAAGCACAGAATCATCTAGAATGTAATTGTATGCTGTAGTGTTAAGATTTACCTTTACTGGAACTAAGGGGCCTAGCCCGAACCATGAAAAACAGCCCCAGACCATTATTCCTCCTCCACCAAACTTTACAGTTGGCACTATGCATTAGGGGCAGATAGTGTTATCCTGGCATCTGCCAAACCCAGATTTATCCGTCGGACTGCCAGATGATGAAGTGTGATTCATCATACCAGAGAAATAGTTTCCACTTCTCCAGAGTACAATGGTGGGGAGCTTTACGCCACTCCAGCCGACGCTTGGCATTGTGCATGTTGATTTTACACTTGTGTGCGGCTGCTCGGCCATTGAAACCCATTTCATGAAGCTCACAACGAACACTTCTTGTACTGACGTTGCTTCCAGAGGTGGTTAGGAATTCGGTAGTGAGTGTTGCAACCAAAGACGGACAGAATTTGTATGCGCTTCAGCAATCGGCGGTCCCGTTCTGTGACCTTGTGTGGCCTACCACTTTGCAGCTAAGCCGTTGCTGCTCTTAGACACTTCACAGCAGCACTTATAGTTGACCGGGGCAGCTCTAGCAGGGCAGACATTTGATGAACTGGCTTATTGAGAAGGTCACTGAGCTCTTCAGTTCGGGCCATTCTGCTGCCAATGCTTGTCTATTGAGATTGCATGGCTGTGTGCTTGATTTTATACACCTGTCAGTAACGGGTGTGGCAGAAATAGCCAAATCCACGAACTTGAAGGGATGTCCACATGCTTACCATGTGTACATAGTGTACATACCATGCAGTGTACTCTTCAAAGAGGTTGGGGGAAATTTGTTCCACCATTTAGGTGCAAGGACAAAGAAGAGCTTTGACTGGGCTGAGCGGGAGCTGCCCTCCCGCAGGGTTGGGAGGGCCAAGAGACCAGAGGTAGTGGAACGGACTGCTCGGGTTGGGATGTCTTGAAGTCTGTCTGGTTAGGGTCAAGAAGATCGTTCTGAGAGCGATAGCGAGAGAGTTGGTCAGAAACAGCACACTCAAGTGTTGTGGTCACCCTAATTCCACATTTGGAAACATTTCTACTGCAACATGTTAAAAAAAAATCACGTGAGGACAATAACATTATTTCAACCCCTCATTTTAATCTGCGATTCTACATGTGAAAGTGATATTTTCACACGTGGTGTTTTGTTAGAATGGAAATGACAAATTAGATTGTCACATGTGGAATTACAAGTTCATGTGAAAAAAAATATGTAAAAACATCTAATTTGCAGTTTCACGTGAAAATCTCACTTTCACATGGGGAATTGCATATCCGATGTTCACATGTGAACATTTTTAACATGTGAAACCTCAAATGTTACATGTGAAACTGCAATTCACGTGAGGTGAACACGTATTATTCTTTAATAAATGTGAAAATATGGTTTCATGTGTGAAATTGAAGCTCCACATGTGTAAACAGCTATTTTACATGTGTTTTTTTAATGAGCCTGCTGTTCCTATAGTACTCTCTGAGCATTCCTTGTGCATGCAGTGGCCATGCATTCCTACATCACTGACTGGCTGCTTTGCAAGTGTGGGAGGTATGTCAAACAGGAGGGGAGGAGGAGGGGAGAGAAAACGTGAAGGCAGGAGTGGAGGGGGTAGTGGAATTTGAGGAGAGGCACATGTAATCAGTAGACCAGGCAGCTGAGGGGGAAGTCTGCTTGGGAACTGGGAGAAAGGTCATGTTTACTACTAAGCAAGGAGCTCTCTTTTGTTCCGGGCAGGTCAGACTAGGGCACAAGATTAACTCTTTATCTTTCTTAGGTTTACAACTACTGATAAACCCATTTCACAATAAGGCCCCTATATTTGCAAACATTCAGCATTCACAGACCTGGAGAGCTGGGTGATTCTGCAACTTCGGGCACTTTGGCCCGGGAAGCTTTCAGAAATTAAAATGTATTGAAACACCATTTTACCAGTATTATGATCGCCTTTGATTTGTCTAGAAATAATATCTGATAATGGATGCGATCAAATTTATATATTTTTGTCATTTTTCTCAGACAGCCATAGACAAATGTAATTTCCATCACATCATTAAACATCAATTGTTGTTGAAAATGAAATTATCATACAATTATTTTATAACACATTTCTTATACATTTGTACATGAACTTGCATTGAATATTATTTTAAGTGCTTTTTAAGATTTTCCTAAAATGAATAATTAAACACAACGCCTGAATGTATAAACTTGCCTTTGTGACAGCTGAATTTTTTATTTATCATAAAAAAATAAGACATTTCCACCCAACCTTTTTGTGAGATTATGATAACAACCATATGATGTAAAACAAATCAATCAATGTAAATTATACATAATATACTAATTTACCTAAAAATATGGGTGTGGTGGAAATGACAAGGTGTGGTGGAAATGACATCTATGTAAAATTAAAAGAAGATTTTATTGCAAACATTTTGAACAACAACCATTGAAGAACATTTAATTAATGTAAGAAAAAGTAAGATTCCAAATTTGGCCAGAGCTCAAGGAAGTAGGCCCGTGTTTTTGAGAGATGAGCCCAGATTGCAGAGGGGTCATCCGTATAGAAGAACTCAGTGAGCAAAGTGAAACGGTATCATTTGTGGTATGTCCAACACAGGTGTGGAGGGTCACCTGCATGTGAGAATCACTAAAGTGAACTGCCTGGATTTCACTGGTGTATTTACACAGGTAGTTTTCTCAGTGGCACAACTTTGGTTTTAGATGTGGGGGGGGAAATAAATATTATATATTTTTTTATCCAGTCGCATAAACACTCTAAACAGCCTACCCGACCGCTCTGAGGTGTCTGCATTGTGCTAAAGCACACCGTTGCCTAATTTTGTATCACATTCAAATTATAAAACTGGAGGGGACTAAAATGCAATTTCAGAATGTGAGGGGGACATGTCCCCCCGTCCCCAGTGAAAGTTGCGCCCCTGAGTTCTATGCAAAGTCAATATGCACGATGATGTCCTCTTTCTGCAGATTGCCTTTTAATTCTCTCAGTTTGTAGTATTGGTGTGGAATGTTTTACATGTGTTTCCCCAACTTCTCTTTCAATCATTTGGAGAAGTCCTCCAGTAGAATATGCAGTGTGACACACACCTTTTCTTATACTGTCAAATGTACAGTGAACTTCTCCATGTTTCCATCTTTGTTTTTCCTTCTCTCTCTCTTCAGCTTAGTTTTTCCACTCAAACCACAATGTCTGCACACCAGTATCAAAGTCAGATGTTTATGCTCTTTGCCTTGGCAAAGGGAGAACTCTGTCTACATGCACTCTTTCTTCAGGTTCTCACAGCACAAAGACTCAATAAGGTTGTCATTGTTGCTGCAGCTGATCACTTTGTGATACTGTAGTTTGTCCACCAGGTACTGGAGGTTGGTGTGGGTTTTGCAGAGGCATGTGTCCCTATCCTGGACTGTTGGCTTGGCAACCCTAAAATATGTCATAGTAGGACATTTTAATCTCTGAATATTCCCTCTTAAAATCCTGATAAAGGTTCTGAATATTCCCTCTTAACATCCTGATAAAGGTTCTGAATATTCCCTCTTAAAATCCTGATAAAGGTTCTGAATATTCCCTCTTAAAATCCTGAGAAAGGTTCTGAATATTCCCTCTTAAAATCCTGATAAAGGTTCTGAATATTCCCTCTTAAAATCCTGATAAAGGTTCTGAATATTCCCTCTTAAAATCCTGATAAAGGTTCTGAATATTCCCTCTTAAAATCCTGATAAAGGTTCTGAATATTCCCTCTTAAAATCCTGATAAAGGTTCTGAATATTCCCTCTTAAAATCCTGATAAAGGTTCTGAATGGTTCCATTCAACAAGCGCTTCTGCTTTTTTCTTCTTGTTCCTCATTAGTGTGTCCTTTTCCCCTGTTGTTGCTCTACTGTTGACATCACGTTCATAGAATCTAGTGATTTTCTCTTCTGTGTCTGTGCTAATTATGTTACACTGCGTTTTTCCTGGAGTATTGAAGACTAGATGGCCTGTTTTCATTTTCCCTCATTGCTTTTGCTGAAAATCCAAATTCTCTGTTTGCAGCTTTGACCAGGCCATACTTTCTCAGGATGTTGCCTCTGAGCATTTTTGAAGCCACTTGTTTGTCCTTGGCACTGCAATTTTTTTTATACTTTTGTTTTAACTCTGCAATGATGGCATTTTGAAACAACAAACCCTTCTCAAGTTCTTTGGAGTTCCCTTCATTTTCTGTTTTGTCTTTGTCTTTGGGAAATCTTGTCTCTCCATTTTCTTCATCAGTTGATCATACCTTTTTTTGTATTTCTCAGTTTTCTGTTAAGCTTTATTTGACATTTGTCATGCAAAGATATGTATGTTTTTGAGCGACCTCTTCCAACCTTTTTCTTTCCAGCAAGTATTCGACTTTTCATTCCTGTTGCAGACCATGAGGAAGGGGTATCAGGGCATGCATCAGGGGCAGGTAAGTTAGGGGCAGGTATGATGGCCTCATGTTCTGGCTGCAAGTCATCTGGTGACTGAGGTGGTGTCACTTATGACTGAGGTGGTGTCACTGAGATATCACTTCTCTCTTCTCTTTTTTCTTCCAGTATCTCTCCTTGTCTTTTTGCAGATGTTCCTGGTATCGTATAGGATCATTATTTATTTTGTTTCTATGTCTGTGATGTTTTATGTGGCATCTTCTAAAAACAAAGAAAAATACTACTTATGTTTTCCAATTGTGCACGCCTTGGAGCATTTTCTAGATTCAAGACATTTACATGATTAAATAAGCCTAAATTAAAATTTAAAAACGAAGTAAAAAGTAATAACATAATGGATTTTTGTAATTTCCACCACGTTCTGTCATTTCCATCACAGTTAAGTTTGTGATGGAAATGACTGTGGTGGAAATGACGCTTCTGCTGTTTTTGGTGAAAAATGACAGACTGCTTAGAATGCTTTGGCCAGTATTACAGCTAGCATATGGTTTACACTAAATACATCAAATATATTTAAAAAATCAAAATTCTACCACAAATTAAAGAAATTGTAGCCTGTTTGGAAATGACTAACAATAAAATGTGCCCTCAGTGGTGGAAATGACACCACTACCAAAGGACAGGTATATTTTGTGTAAATAGCTATATAAAGGGCATACTCACAATAAATATTGATATGGATTGTATTTAATTGACTCTTTCTCTAGGAGATAACATTACATAATGTGTAATTATGTTTTCTCATAGAAAAACATAGTAGAAGCTCATAAGTCTGAGTCAGGGACAAGGGCAAAACAGTGAAATCGAGGTATAAAATCTGAAAGGTAGTTAAAATACTTGATAGAGAGGTGTTGAACAAAAATATGGGGTGAATGTAGTGTGAACTTAACATATAAAAAATAAAATAATAATAAAATCCCCAAAATTGACCCTGAGGACATCGAAGTTCCCGTAGTTGCAGAATTAACCAGCTACAATGAAGAAGCCAATGATAGGGAACCCAGATAGGGAACCCAGATAGGGAAACGAGATGTATCCTGATTCCGGAACATCTAACCTAGTTATTAAGTGGAAGGTAAACATGTTATGCAATTATGTCCCTACAGAACAATATTATAAAAAGAGTCATATTTGACTACTTCTGCTTGGACCCACCAAACCCCCACTTCAATACACACAAGTGTGAATTCCCTCAGTAGAAAACAAGTGGAGTTGTCAGAGGCAGAGAGGACTTTTGCCCCATAGCTCACAAACAAGTTCTATGTTGGCTGCTGGCCGACATAACAGTTTGAAGTTCAAGGCTTTGGAGATATGAAACTGGAGGCTCTTGTTCTAGTTGAATGAGTCATATATAAAATTAGGATATTTGTGCCAGCGAAGGGGAAAGGCCAAAGCCCTGTTAGAACACAGACCTTGATGACGTGTACTGATACTGACTATCTGAGGTACGGAGTCTGGACAAAAGAGTTTGTGAACCGTGTTGTGTTTTTGTCTTTATTTTGATCTCTCTCTCTCTAGGTGAGTTCTGGCTTGGTCTTGAGAAGATACGCGCTGTGGCCAAAGATGCAGACTACATCCTCAACGTCATGTTCTCCGACTGGAGGGGTGATTCTGAGACCATCCAGTACCCCATCCGTCTGAGCGGGGAGGAGAGCCACTATGCCCTCCATATCCAAGAGACCTCGAACAGCAGCCTGGAGGGCACCCTGGCTACTGAGGCCTCCGGCCTGCACTTCTCCATCCACAGCCAAGACAATGACCAGAACAATGACATCAGCTGTGCCAAACACCTCTCTGGTACGTCTCCTCTTTTTCAAAGTTCAAAGTTTTTTGCTGAATTCTATCTAAGATTTATTTAGTCTAAGATTTAAGATTTATTTAGTCTAAGGTTTATCTCTCTGTGACTCAAATTGGGAATGTAGCAGCAATGCCAATCTAACCAGATGTTTGTTCTCTTTCTCCAGGTGGCTGGTGGTTCAGCAACTGTGGACGTTCCAACCTGAACGGACGCTACTTCATGAGCCCTCCTCCCAAGCAGAGGCATCAGAGGAAGCAGGGGGTCTTCTGGAAGACCTGGCGTGGCCACTACTATCCCCTGAAGACCACCGTCATGATGATCGCCCCCGCTGTGATGGAGAACAAGTCATAGAGGAAAGCATGCTCCGTTCAAAAAATGCAGAACTAAGAACAGATACAGCCCTTGGTTCACTCCAGACCTGACTGCCCTCGACCAGCACAAAAACATCCTGTGGCGGACTGCAATAGCATCGAATAGTCCCCGTGATATGCAACTGTTCATGGAAGTCAGGAACCAATACACGCAGTCAGTCAGAAAAGCTAAGGCCAGCTTCTTCAGGCAGACGTTTGCATCCTGCAGCTCCAACTCCAAAAAGTTCTGGGACACTGTGAAGTCCATAGAGAACAAGAGCACCTCCTCCCAGCTGCCCACTGCACTGAGGCTAGGTAACACTGTCACCACTGATAAATCCATGATTATCGAAAACTTCAATAAGCATTTCTCAACGGCTGGCCATGCCTTCCGCCTGGCTACTCCAACCTCGGCCAACAGCTCCGCCCCCCCCGCAGCTCCTCGCCCAAGCTTCTCCAGGTTCTCCTTTACCCAAATCCAGATAGCAGATGTTCTGAAAGAGCTGCAAAACCTGGACCCGTATAAATCAGCTGGGCTTGACAATCTGGACCCTCTATTTCTGAAACTATCCGCCGCCATTGTCGCAACCCCTATTACCAGCCTGTTCAACCTCTCTTTCATATCGTCTGAGATCCCCAAGGATTGGAAAGCTGCCGCAGTCATCCCCCTCTTCAAAGGGGGAGACACCCTGGACCCAAACTGTTACAGACCTATATCCATCCTGCCCTGCCTATCTAAGGTCTTCGAAAGCCAAGTCAACAAACAGGTCACTGACCATCTCGAATCCCACCGTACCTTCTCCGCTGTGCAATCTGGTTTCCGAGCCGGTCACGGGTGCACCTCAGCCACACTCAAGGTACTAAACGATATCATAACTGCCATCGATAAAAGACAGTACTGTGCAGCCGTCTTCATCGACCTTGCCAAGGCTTTCGACTCTGTCAATCACCATATTCTTATCGGCAGACTCAGTAGCCTCGGTTTTTCGGATGACTACCTTGCCTGGTTCACCAATTACTTTGCAGACAGAGTTCAGTGTGTCAAATCGGAGGGCATGCTGTCCGGTCCTCTGGCAGTCTCCATGGGGGTGCCACAGGGTTCAATTCTCGGGCCGACTCTTTTCTCTGTATATATCAATGATGTTGCTCTTGCTGCGGGCGATTCCCTGATCCACCTCTACGCAGACGACACCATTCTATATACTTTCGGCCCGTCATTGGACACTGTGCTATCTAACCTCCAAACGAGCTTCAATGCCATACAACACTCCTTCCGTGGCCTCCAACTGCTCTTAAACGCTAGTAAAACCAAATGCATGCTTTTCAACTGATCGCTGCCTGCACCCGCATGCCCGACTAGCATCACCACCCTGGATGGTTCCGACCTTGAATATGTGGACATCTATAAGTACCTAGGTGTCTGGCTAGACTGCAAACTCTCCTTCCAGACTCATATCAAACATCTCCAATCGAAAATCAAATCAAGAGTCGGCTTTCTATTCCGCAACAAAGCCTCCTTCACTCACGCCGCCAAGCTTACCCTAGTAAAACTGACTATCCTACCGATCCTCGACTTCGGCGATGTCATCTACAAAATGGCTTCCAACACTCTACTCAGCAAACTGGATGCAGTCTATCACAGTGCCATCCGTTTTGTCACTAAAGCACCTTATACCACCCACCACTGCGACTTTTATGCTCTAGTCGGCTGGCCCTCGCTACATATTCGTCGCCAGACCCACTGGCTCCAGGTCATCTACAAGTCCATGCTAGGTAAAGCTCCGTCTTATCTCAGTTCACTGGTCACGATGGCAACACCCATCCGTAGCACGCGCTCCAGCAGGTGTATCTCACTGAACATCCCTAAAGCCAACACCTCATTTGGCCGCCTTTCGTTCCAGTACTCTGCTGCCTGTGACTGGAACGAACTGCAAAAATCGCTGAAGCTGGAGACTTTTATCTCCCTCACCAACTTCAAACATCAGCTATCTGAGCAGCTAACCGATCGCTGCAGCTGTACATAGTCTATTGGTAAATAGCCCACCCATTTTCACCTACCTCATCCCCATACTGTTTTTATTTATTTACTTTTCTGCTCTTTTGCACACCAATATCTCTACCTGTACATGACCATCTGATCATTTATCACTCCAGTGTTAATCTGCAAAATTGTAATTATTCGCCTACCTCCTCATGCCTTTTGCACACATTGTATATAGACTCCCCTTTTTTTTCTACTGTGTTATTGACTTGTTAATTGTTTACTCCATGTGTAACTCTGTGTTGTCCGCTCACACTGCTATGCTTTATCTTGGCCAGGTCGCAGTTGCAAATGAGAACTTGTTCTCAACTAGCCTACCTGGTTAAATAAAGGTGAAATAAAAATAAATAAAATAAAAAGACTCTCAGCATTCTGACACATTTTCTCCTCTTGAACTGAAACACTGTTAGAGGTGGTTGGCCGATGACTTGCTGACTTGATGCTACCCAGTCCTGGCTTCACCCAGTGAGACTTCCAACAAAGACAAGGCCATTATAAAAAACTAAATAACTCATACTTTTCAAAAGTCTTAGAGTCTCTCAGCTAGAGACAAAACCAAACAATGTTTAAAAAGTTAAGAAGTACATGAACATGTGAATCTAGCAGTGGAAAGTTAGCAAGAGTGTTTCACCAAAGCTGTGGTATGAGTTCACTGTTAATCACTGTTTAAAGCAACGCTCAGCCTTGGGACTAATTGAATGGAACAGAATGAGGTGAGTTCAAACATGTTTTGTGTCGCAAGAAACCAAGCATTTTCCACATGCTAAGACCCATCTGATGGAGGTTTCTGAATGGTAAGAGCTCTCCCAGAGGTTGAATACTGCCCTCGTTGGCTCGAACCAGCCAATAAAACTTGTTTAAAGAAAAATACTTTCACTGTCTGATCTCTTATGAAACACACTGATGCAGCGAGAGAAACAATTCAGAAGTAGGCCAAAGGCCAAAATGGAGTAACATTCAAATGAACATAGCAGCCAACTCGAAGAAAAAAAACGGTAAAATTAACATAGTATTCAACTCAAAAACAGTCAAATTAACATCCCAGTGGACACAAACTGGTTTAATCAACTTTTGTTTCAACTTAGTTCTCAACGTATTGTGACATGGAATCTACGTGGAAAATACATTGGATTTGAAAAAGTCATCAACTGTTGTTTTGAGGGTGAAATTACAACGACAGTATTATCTTTTCACAGTAACCAAATTTAAATCAAGCCAAACCTTGTATAAAATATGTTGAATTTGTACCTTTAAAACAGATCCTCAGAACTTTAATGTTATATCCACTAATCCAAAATAAAAACTATAGGCTGGACTGCACCTCCTACTGGGTGATTGATCTATAGCTACCCTTTAGTCTCCCACCCAGGGTTTTAACCAAGCCCTGCCTAGCTATGATATTTCTCACTGACTATTATCAATGTGCTATTGTGAGAATGACTGTTAAAATCTCCACTTAAAAATTAAATAGATTCACTGTTACCATCGAAGTCATTCCAAAGGGTAGTTTTAACCGAGTAAATGAAACGTGACTATACTATATCACTCATATATTTAGGATTTGCAAATTCATCAATGCTGAGTTGAGTTTGTTTGTAAAAGCAACCAAATATCAACATTTGAAGTATATGTATCTTCTGCTTGGATAGTTCCATTTTTCCACTTTAATTCCAGTTTGTCTATAAATGAATAATTGATATTTTGGATTCACATCTCCATCTCAACCAAAGATCTAAATTAAAGAATAGGACTAAATCAAATCAAACTTTATTTGAAGTGCTTTTAAAGTTTGATTTCATTTAGTCCTATTCTTTAACTTAGGCCCAACAAATTGTCAGAGTCCAGTCACCCAAGTCCTGGACTGTTCCCTTTGCTACCACACAGCAAGCGGTACCGGAGCGTCAAGTCTAGGTCCGAAAGGCTCCATAACAGCTTCTACCCCCAAGCCATAAGACTGCTGAACAATTAATCAAATTTCTATATTTCTTAATTCCCTTCTTTTACTTTTTAGATGTGTGTGTATTGTTGTATATTGTTAGATATTACTGCACTGTTGGAGCTGGGAACACAAGCATTTCACTACACCCACAATAACATCTACTAAATACGTGTATGTGACCAATACAGTTTGATTTGATGAAAGACTGTCATTCATGTTGTTGATGTTAGTTCTGTGTGTGCAGTTCAGGGCAAGGCCTTCTGCTTTGTTTCGAACCAGCTGCAGCTTTGCTAGGTCTTTCTAGAACACAGAACATATTTTTAATGTGTAGATGTGTGAGAATTATACTTTAAAAATGTTTTAAAAAACTTGATTTCAGGCTGTAACATAATTTTGTTGATATAAGTCAAGGGGTATGAATACTTTCTGAATCCACTGCTTCTGTTTGATGTCATATAGTATGGCTGAGTAAGGGTTCTTCCATTTAATTGCATTGACCGGAAATTGGCTGATATAACTGAGTTCGAACATGATTATCAAATCAATGTGTGCAATTTGTCCCCATTTCAAAGATAGGCATATTACCAAGTTATATATTTTTTTCATGTTATCAGTACTGAAGCCAATCCATCATGGTGAAAAGTAATGACACGCCTTGGCTCTTGATTTGCATTCCCCATTTTTCCACCACAGCGACGAAACATAATATTTCACCAATTCACTTTACAGGAATACCTGAGGGATGCAAACTCTCCCTAGGCAGGCCAGGGTTGAGACTGTGCCATGTTTTAAAGCAGCAGTTACTTGGAGGCACCATGCACGTGGACCTCTCATATTCCCCAGAATCAGAAGTTAAGTCATCTTACAGCGAGCTGGGGTCCAGCTTCAATTACTCACACCAATGAAATCTGTTGTGAAATAATGTGTTTCAGAACACCTTCAGAGAGAGTGAGGGACAGGAAGGAACATCCAATGTCCTACTGTTTGTGATCGACCTAAATCAAATGCTCAGTTTTCCTGATTCAATCTTGTTCTGAGGGCGAATGACATACTGCCTAGGTGCCTGTGTGATTTGAGCCAATGGATCATTATCTTCCTGTGACACTCAGGCTATTATGCTGACTTTGAAGGGTCATAATTCACTTTCTGTAGGGTCTACACACACATGGAAAAGACAGTGAGGTGCATTTTTCCTAAAGGATGTCAAATGAAATATGTTGTGGTTTTTATCAATAAAAAGGTAGCCAAAGGGTAAACGCTTACTTTGATTTGATATTTTTTTTAATGATACAATTCAACTTCACTAATAAAGGTTGAGTTCCCATTTCCAGCTGCATCACTAACATGTGCTCAAAATGGCAGAGCCTACAGAGGCTCCTCGGTAACATCAATCACTTCCAAGCACCCTTGCTTCCAGCGAGCTCCTCTATGAAATGGCAGCATCACATTGTTGGTATCCATGGCAACCATTCCCACAAAGGGAAGGTGGATAGCATAGAGCAGAGTAATATATTGACATATGGCTCTGGCATAGAGACCCTATTCAATTCTATGGTAGATAGCATCTCAACCCTCTGCACCTGCTGGGGGACTCAATGAGTAGAGGAACAGAGGCCTCGTTTAGACAGGTAGCCCAATTCTGATCTTTTTTTCTTCACAAATTGGTCAGATCAGCTTTGAAAAAGATCTGATCTGAAAAGATCTGATTGGTCAAAAGGGACATGAGATGTCTCCCCATCTCCAAAGAACCAGGAGGGTCATAGAGAAATATCAATTCACATGGAAAGATTACTAGACCTGAGATTGCACACATAGGATATTCCCTGTGTTAACATATGAATCACATTGTAGTTGACCATGACACTGATCTTGTACATCATGTACAATTTGAGACATTGAAACAGTCTCAACATCTTGGTTCATCATTATGGTCTATCCATCCATACATCCTTGTTCGTGTTAATCTGTGATAAATTATAAAATTAAAGAGATTTCATCATACATGTATTTATTCTTCATCATCACGTATACATGTTATTCAGGTGGTACAAAGCTGTTTAAGACTTGGCTGCTCGTACTCGTATCGTAATTGCCGTAAAAAAGGAAATACCAGCACGATCAAGTCAAGAAGTACTTTGGCATACATGGTATGTCTTCAGAAGGCAAGCCGACACCGTGAGCACTGCAATGTGAGGAGAGAAAATGACTGTATTATGTCAATGAGCGACTTCATTTGACACTCATTATAAAAGAATAAGAATCCATAAAAATATTTTATTTTTTTAACAATACACACTTAAAATAGTTAATGAATGCAAGTAAAGGCAGGGTTTCTTCCTCGAGCCATTACACCAACTCCAATATGCTGCGTGTGTGTGTGTGTGTAGATTCCATTTAGGATTGGGGTTCCTCGAAAACTATCACCGACTTGAGTGAATAAAATGGAGGAAAAAGAAAAACATTTGGCAAAATAATCCAGAGAAAGGGAAGACAATTAGAGAGATTGAGACAGCCTCCAGATAATGTCCCCTTTCACTCCACGGTCCGAGGTGGAGAGGGAGAGAGATTGAGACAGCCTCCAGATAATGTCCCCTTTCACTCCACGGTCCGAGGTAGAGAGGGAGAGAGATTGAGACAGCCTCCAGATAATGTCCCCTTTCACTCCACGGTCCGAGGTGGAGAGGGAGAGAGAGATTGAGACAGCCTCCAGATAATGTCCCCTTTCACTCCACGGTCCGAGGTGGAGAGGGAGAGAGAGATTGAGACAGCCTCCAGATAATGTCCCCTTTCACTCCACGGTCCGAGGTGGAGAGAGAGAGAGAGAGGGAGCCTCCAGATAATGTCCCCTTTCACTCCACGGTCCGAGGTGGAGAGAGAGAGAGAGAGGGAGAGAGACTCCAGATAATGTATATCCCCTTTCACTCCACAGTCCGAGGTGAAACTTCACAACCCTGCCTTGGATCTCCTTAGGTGCAGAGACGAGAGAAAGAGAAAGAGAGAGAGAAAGAGAGAGAGAGAGAATGAGACAGGTATAATTGAGTGAGATCACCAGTTCATGGTAAAGTTGGGAGTAGTTGGGTGTGGCTACAGAGAGGTCTTTATGCCTGGGTTGAGGAGGTTTCCGGGGAGGTATACAGTTGGTTTCAGAATGGGGTAGAGGGGGGTGACTTTCAGAGGTATTGTTGTAGAAAGTGCAGCAGCATGATCTCATAGTGTTCTCCTGACTCTGGGCAGCGAATACTGTGTCGCTCATTGGGGTAGACCTGCAAAACAACAGAGGAAAATCAACCACTAATTCCTACTTCAGTATACACTATATGGTACATGTGACTACAATTTGCAATTTTCTGAAAACAATATTCCCTGAAACCCATTCAAATGAAAGAGTTGTCCATTAAAGTCTTGGCTAAGATAGCAGCCCCCTTCTGGGTCCCACTGACACCACATGGGACAGACTGTAGCAGTGCTTCTCTCTAATTGTACAACAATGTCCATGTTGGGGAAACGTATATCAATAGATGGGACATCGTTACCCATAACATGCCTTTAACACAGACTTAGAAATGTCAACAACACATAAATATACTAGCCTGTAGCTGATATGGCTTTCCAGCGCGGATTATTTGTGACACCAGGAAGTTGGTGTGGAAAAAGTGAACATTCTCATCAAGGAATCCGTGTAAAATCAGCAAGCGGTTTGGCCTGGGTGGAGGGTTTCAAAGGGACAGAAACAAACATAGAAACCACATGAAAATAAAACAGGTTACATTTTCATAGTCGGACCTTTTTTTAATACTACACTACAGTAAGCATATCCTGTTTATTTATTATACATATAGAAATGTTTATGGTGAAACTCAATAACTTTCCATCTGTCCTTGAAATTTGAGCTGAGAAACATCCAAAATACAAATATATAGTATTTTTGTTGCTAAAAACCAATGCCTGTTTTTATTCAACAATGATGAATAAAATGGAATAGAACTGACCACAACATTGTTACCTTCATCTACAGTACAATATAGAAATATAGAAGTTGGCCGTTCTTATTTCTTAGATTGGTTCAAGTTTATAGAGTGCAGTAAACAGTATGGGACTGACTCGCTGGGCAGCTTGTCCACATGCAGTGCCACGGAGCCCTCCTCGTAGCCCTGTTGGTTGTTATCAGGTGTATCCATGTAACGCTCTGTGTAACCCGTGTCGTACGCCATCCACACCGTTACGGGAGCGCCCGCTATGGCCACCTGAAAAGGAACAGCATTGCTATTTTTTGGGGGGGGGGCAATTGATTTATTTTTTTCAGTAAGGATAGCATTAAAATAAGCCCGTCCTGCAATTTCTCCCTCCACCAGGACAGACCATTAAGACATTTCAGATGAATTGTACAATCACACTTCAGCAAGTGTTCATTTTCCACATTTTAGCGCAACATGAGAGGTCAAACTGCTTTTCAGAAGATGGATGCCTGTGGGAATTTGTTCAGTATAGCAGGGTGGTGGCATACATTGATTGTGTGGCATGTCTAAACTTCTGCTATTTAATGGTTCAATGAAGCCCTATTTCTGTCGAGCAGTACTATACATACTGAATATGCCCCCTGGTACCTCTGCTGCTGGTGAGAGATATGCTGGTACCTCTGCTGCTGGTGATAGATATGCTGGTATATATGATGCTGGTGAGAGATATGCTGGTATATATATGATGCTGGTGAGAGATATGCTGGTACCTCTGCTGCTGGTGAGAGATATGCTGGTATATATATGATGCTGGTGAGAGATATGCTGGTATATATATGATGCTGGTGAGAGATATGCTGGTATATATATGATGCTGGTGAGAGATATGCTGGTACCTCTGCTGCTGGTGAGAGATATGCTGGTATATATATGATGCTGGTGAGAGATATGCTGGTATATATATGATGCTGGTGAGAAATATGCTGGTATATATGATGCTGGTATATATATATGATGCTGGTGAGAGATATGATGCTGGTATATATATATGATGCTGGTGAGAGATATGATGCTGGTATATATATGATGCTGGTGAGAGATATGATGCTGGTATATATATGATGCTGGTGAGAGATATGCTGCTGGTATATATATGATGCTGGTGAGAGATATGCTGGTATATATATGATGCTGGTGAGAGATATGCTGGTATATATATGATGCTGGTGAGAGATATGCTGGTATATATATGATGCTGGTGAGAGATATGCTGGTATATATATGATGCTGGTGAGAGATATGCTGGTATATATATGATGCTGGTGAGAGATATGCTGGTATATATATGATGCTGGTGAGAGATATGCTGGTATATATATGATGCTGGTGAGAGATATGCTGGTATATATATATGATGCTGGTGAGAGATATGCTGTTATATATATATGATGCTGGTGAGAGATATGCTGTTATATATATATGATGCTGGTGAGAGATATGCTGTTATATATATATGATGCTGGTGAGAGATATGCTGTTATATATATATGATGCTGGTGAGAGATATGCTGTTATATATATGATGCTGGTGAGAGATATGCTGGTATATATGATGCTGGTGAGAGGGGGCAGGTAGTCTAGCGGTTAGAGCATTGAGCCAGTAACCAAAAGGTTGATGTTTGAATAAAAAAAAAAGCTGACAAGGGGGAGAAAAAAAACAAGTCTGTTGACGTGCCCTTGAGCACATAACCCTAAAATGCTCCATAGATGGTTTAAAAAACAATACATGTATTGATCTTTGCCAGTGTGCTTTGTAGAGCAGTACAACTAAGGACAGGCACTATGAGAACTGCAGTGTGGAATGACGTGTGACCCAACATCAACACCATGAGGCCTAATGGGAAAACTACATCCATACAGAATGTCATATCTGATGAGCTTCAAATAAATCAAAGCTATCCTCACCAATAGGCCAATCTATAATCAACTACATTCAGTCTAATCTCCATTGTAAATGAGATGTGATTACACTTTCTAGAATAAAACGCAATCCAAGATGGTTCTAGTCCAATGAAGTCTCTTCAGATCTGAAAATTTTAAATAGGTCTAAGCCATATGGGAAAATCTCCCCTAGCCAATCAGAGGGCAATGTGGTATCGAATCTACTCAAATCTTCAAGTGATTTGGGTTTGGAATTGTGTATTTTAGTGTAGTTCCTCTCACCTTGAAGACGTTGGGTCTCTGGATGATGCCCATGAGGGAGAGGAAGCCTCCGTAGGACCAGCCGTGGATGGCCACGCGACTCAGGTCCACAAAGTTGAACCTCTCTGACACATACTGCAGCCCCTCCACCTGGTCTTCAATTTCCACCTGGCCCTGGTAACACACAGAGAGAGACAGAGAGAGAGAGAGAGGAGGGCATTAGTCTCCACCTGGCCCTGGTAACACAGAGAGAGAGAGAGGAGGGCATTAGTCTCCACCTGGCCCTGGTAACACAGAGAGAGAGACAGAGAGAGAGAGAGAGAGGAGGGCATTAGTCTCCACCTGGCCCTGGTAACACACAGAGAGAGAGAGAGACAGAGAGGAGGGCATTAGTCTCCACCTGGCCCTGGTAACACACAGAGAGAGAGGAGGGCATTAGTCTCCACCTGGCCCTGGTAACACACAGAGAGAGAGGAGGGCATTAGTCTCCACCTGGCCCTGGTAACACACAGAGAGAGAGGAGGGCATTAGTCTCCACCTGGCCCTGGTAACACACAGAGAGAGAGGAGGGCATTAGTCTCCACCTGGCCCTGGTAACACACAGAGAGAGAGGAGGGCATTAGTCTCCACCTGGCCCTGGTAACACACAGAGAGAGGAGGACAGTCACAGTGACACACCCAGATGGGTCAAATTCACATTTTTATGAGAATACATCTTTAAGCACACATTTTCTTCTTAATTTGGGTCACGGGAGGACGATCAATTTCTCATTTGGGTCTCAAGCTGAAAAAGTTCAAGAACACCTGGTCTAGATGAAAGATGCGTGAGAGAGTCACACAGGTGCTGTTCCATTAATAAATACCAGAAGGTATAATTAACAGGAGAAAGGGTGCCTGCACCCGGTATATGGTGATCCGATGTGATTTAATGAACCTGCACAGCAAGAACAGCCTTTGTTGGCACAGTACAATTTGCCATGTCTGTGTCTACAGTAGAACACGGGTACCTTAAAGATTGAATCTGCAGCATGGGGACACGGCGTCCCTGGCCGCCCGACCACCGTTATTGTTTTTGCTGCCGAGCTGAAGAGCGTGGTGCAGCAGGGTAAAAATAAATAAATAAAATGCCAGTACATATTGTGCTCTTTATCATGCGTGCGATGACATCCGATGGTTGTTTACACTAACTTTCTTGTTGATGTAATATCATAAACGTACGTTGCAGTTTCACAATTAATGTTTGTACATAACAATATGGAACAATTTGGATTGGAACCATTTATATCAATTTAAAAAAGCAACATATGGGTTGGCTTTCGACCAATCCTACCATTTTGTTTTTCAGAGCCCCTTCAAACTTCAGGCCTCTCTGACAGGAGCCTCTCCCGTCGATGACCACCACAGCGTATCCCAGAGAGGCCAGGGTGTTGAGACGCAGGTACTTCATCCCCTTGAAGGTGTTATTCACCAACTGGACCTGTCGGCACAAACATACCCTTTTCACACCACTGAGCCGAGCCTTGGCCGAGCCTAGCAGGGCAGAGCCTAGCAGGGCAGAGCCTAGCCTTGGCCGAGCCTAGCAGGGCAGAGCCTAGCCTTGGCCGAGCAGAGCCTAGCCTTGGCCGAGCCTAGCAGGGCAGAGCCTAGCCTTGGCCGAGCCTAGCAGGGCAGAGCCTAGCAGGGCAGAGCCTAGCCTTGGCGGAGCCTAGCAGGGCAGAGCCTTGGCGGAGCCTAGCAGGGCGGAGCCTAGCAGGGCAGAGCCTAGCCTTGGCGGAGCCTAGCAGGGCAGAGCCTAGCCTTGGCGGAGCCTAGCAGGGCAGAGCCTAGCCTTGGCGGAGCCTAGCCTTGGCCGAGCCTAGCAGGGCAGAGCCTAGCCTTGGCAGAGCCTAGCCTTGGCAGAGCCTAGCAGGGCAGAGCCTAGCAGGGCAGAGCCTAGCCTTGGCCGAGCCTAGCAGGGCAGAGCCTTGGCAGAGCCTAGCCTTGGCAGAGCCTAGCCTTGGCAGAGCCTTGGCAGAGCCTAGCCTTGGCAGAGCCTAGCAGGGCAGAGCCTAGCCTTGGCCGAGCCTAGCAGGGCAGAGCCTAGCCTTGGCCGAGCCTAGCAGGGCAGAGCCTAGCCTTGGCCGAGCCTAGCAGGGCAGAGCCTAGCCTTGGCCGAGCCTAGCCTTGGCCGAGCCTAGCAGGGCAGAGCCTTGGCCGAGCCTAGCAGGGCAGAGCCTAGCAGGGCAGAGCCTAGCAGGGCAGAGCCTAGCCTTGGCGGAGCCTAGCAGGGCAGAGCCTAGCCTTGGCGGAGCCTAGCAGGGCAGAGCCTAGCAGGGCAGAGCCTAGCCTTGGCAGAGCCTAGCCTTGGCAGAGCCTAGCAGGGCAGAGCCTAGCAGGGCAGAGCCTAGCAGGGCAGAGCCTAGCAGGGCAGAGCCTAGCAGGGCAGAGCCTAGCCTTGGCCGAGCCTAGCAGGGCAGAGCCTAGCCTGGGCAGAGCCTGGGTAGAGCCTAGCAGGACAGAGCCTAGCAGGACAGAGCCTAGCAGGGCAGAGCCTAGCAGGGCAGAGCCTAGCAGGGCAGAGCCTAGCAGGGCAGAGCCTAGCAGGGCAGAGCCTAGCAGGGCAGAGCCTAGCAGGACAGAGCCTAGCAGGGCAGAGCCTAGCCTTGGCCGAGCCTAGCAGAGTGGAGCCTAGCCTGGGCAGAGCCTGGGCAGAGCCTAGCAGGACAGAGCCTAGCAGGACAGAGCCTAGCAGGACAGAGCCTAGCAGGGCAGAGCCTAGCAGGGCAGAGCCTTGGCCGAGCCTAGCAGGGCAGAGCCTTGGCCGAGCCTAGCAGGGCAGAGCCTAGCCTTGGCAGAGCCTAGCAGGGCAGAGCCTAGCCTTGGCCGAGCCTAGCCTTGGCCGAGCCTAGCCTTGGACGAGCCTAGCAGGGCAGAGCCTAGCCTTGGCCGAGCCTAGCCTTGGCCGAGCCTAGCCTTGGCCGAGCCTAGCCTTGGACGAGCCTAGCAGGGCAGAGCCTAGCTGGGCTAGCCTGATTATGCATACACCAGAGTTATTGGAACAATCCTGGAAAGGATAATTTAAAAAAATAGATATATATTTTAGACATCACTGTACGGTTTGGGCCCTATAGAGACTACAGGACTTCAGCATTGTACACATCTTGCTACTGTACGTGAAAAACAACAAGGTGACAGAACTTGGTATGGTTATTTCTAGGGAAAGTATTGGCTATGATTGCTAGTTACAAACAGGTCATACAGGACCAATTCAATTTCAGCCCCTGGCAATGTCTACATTTTAGCTAACCCTAACCCTTTTCCTGACCTTAACCTAATGCTCTTAACTTACTACTTTAATTATCATAACCTGCAGCATAAGTTCTCCTAACCTGCGATGAAAAGTCAATTTTGACAAATGATGTATCCCTTCAATACAAAACCCAGACTCCTTCCCCTTAGTTCCTACCCCTTCTGCGCTCACAGATCTGATTGGATTTCTATAAGGAATTCCTGATCAAATAACAAAATTGTAATGTCTGAGAGAAGCCACAAACCTGCGGGCCACCGTAGACAAAGAGGACTGTGGGATGCTTCCTGCCAGGCTGGAGGTTGTGAGGCTTGTACACCATTCCATAGAGCTGGAAGCCTGACTTTCCCGGGAAGTCAAAGATCTCCGGAGATTTGTAGTCTCCTGGGCAACCTGGAGTACACACAAAGATACACACAGAAAAACAAGATTAGGGCACTCCAACCGTGTTCCTGTAGGATATAGGCTACATAGACCTATATATATCTGAAGGATATAGGCTACATAGACCTATATATATCTGAAGGATATAGGCTACATAGACCTATATATATCTGAAGGATATAGGCTACATAGACCTATATATATCTGAAGGATATAGGCTACATAGACCTATATATATCTGAAGGATATAGGCTACATAGACCTATATATCTGAAGGATATAGGCTACATAGACCTATATATCTGAAGGATATAGGCTACATAGACCTATATATCTGAAGGATATAGGCTACATAGACCTATATATCTGAAGGATATAGGCTACATAGACCTATATATCTGAAGGATATAGGCTACATAGACCTATATATCTGAAGGATATAGGCTACATAGACCTATTTGTACACTACTATCTGAAGGATATTTGCATAGACCTATATATCTGAAGGATACCTCAATATATTTCCTGATGTGTACCCGCTACATGACCTATATATTTGAAGGATATAGGCTACATAGACCTATATATCTGAAGGATATAGGCTACATAGACCTATATATCTGAAGGATATAGGCTACATAGACCTATACATCTGAAGGATATAGGCTACATAGACCTATACATCTGAAGGATATAGGCTACATAGACCTATATATCTGAAGGATATAGACTACATAGACCTATATATCTGAAGGATATAGACTACATAGACCTATATATCTGAAGGATATAGACTACATAGACCTATATATCTGAAGGATATAGGCTACATAGACCTATATATATCTGAATGATATTGAAATACATTTCATGTTACTTAAATCAATTGGGTTTTAATTAGCTATTTGTACACTACTGTCTAAGTTTTGCCTCAATATATTTCCTGATGTGTAACGTCCGCAATGAATATTTTATTTATGGTGTGCCGTAAAAGTTCAAATAATTTCCAATTGCTTATTAAGCAAACCACAAGGCACAACTTTCTTGTTGCAAATTGTTTACTGATAGCCAGAGGTACGGGTGCAATTTCAAAATGTTGCAAGTCCCCCATCCCCAGTGAAAGTTGTGCCCCTCCAACACTCAGACATCATTTACAAACAAAGCATGTGTTTAGTGAGTCCACCAGATCAGAGGCTAGAAGGGATGACCAGGGATGTTCTCTGTTTAGTGAGTCCACCAGATCAGAGGCAGTAGAGATGACCAGGGATGTTCTCTGTTTAGTGAGTCCACCAGATCAGAGGCAGTAGAGATGACCAGGGATGTTCTCTGTTTAGTGAGTCCTCCAGATCAGAGGCAGTAGAGATGACCAGGGATGTTCTCTGTTTAGTGAGTCCACCAGATCAGAGGCAGTAGAGATGACCAGGGATGTTCTCTGTTTAGTGAGTCCACCAGATCAGAGGCAGTAGAGATGACCAGGGATGTTCTCTGTTTAGTGAGTCCACCAGATCAGAGGCAGTAGAGATGACCAGGGATGTTCTCTGTTTAGTGAGTCCACCAGATCAGAGGCAGTAGAGATGACCAGGGATGTTCTCTGTTTAGTGAGTCCACCAGATCAGAGGCAGTAGAGATGACCAGGGATGTTCTCTGTTTAGTGAGTCCACCAGATCAGAGGCAGTAGAGATGACCAGGGATGTTCTCTGTTTAGTGAGTCCACCAGATCAGAGGCAGTAGAGATGACCAGGGATGTTCTCTGTTTAGTGAGTCCACCAGATCAGAGGCAGTAGAGATGACCAGGGATGTTCTCTTGATAAGTGCGTGAATTAGACCATTTCCCTGTTCTGCTAAGCATTCAAAACGTAACAAGTACTTTTGGGTGTCAGGGAAAATGTATGGAGTAAAAAGTACATGATTTCCTTTCCGGTATGCAGTGAAGTAAAAGTTGTCAAAAATATTAATAGTAAAGTGGAACCCCAGTACAGATACCAAGCTGCCAAACTAACCCTGATTCAGATGACCATCCTACCCATGCTAGACTATAGAGATGTAATTTATAGATTGGCAGGTAAGGGTACTCTCGAGCAGCTAGATGTTCTTTACCATTCAGCCATCAGATTTACCACCAATGCTCCTTATAGGACACATCACTGCACTCTATACTCCTCTATAAACTGGTCATCTCAGTAAACCTGTCGCAAGTCCCACTGGTTGATGCTTATTTATAAAACCCTCTTAGGCCTCACTCTCCCCTATCTGAGATATCTACTGCAGCCCTCATCCTCCACATACAACACTGGTTCTGCCAGTCACATTCTGTTAAAGGTTCCCGAAGCACACACATCCCTGGGTTGCTCCTCTTTTCAGTTCGCTGCAGCTAGCGACTGGAACGAGCTGCAACAAACACTCAAACTGGACAGTTTTATCTCAATCTCTTCATTCAAAAACTCAGTCATGGACACTCTTACTGACAGTTATGGCTGCGTCGCATGATGTATTGTTGTCTCTACCTTCTGGCCCTTTGTACTGTTGTCTGTGCCCAATAATGTTTGTACCATGTTGTGCTGCTGCCATCTTGTGCTGCTACCATGCTGTGTTGCTACCATGCTGTGTTGCTACCATGCTGTGTTGCTACCATGCTGTGTTGCTACCATGCTGTGTTTTCATGTGTTGCTGTCACGCTATGTTGTTGTCTTATGTCTCTATGTGGTGTCTCTCTTGTCGTGATGCGTGTTTTGTCCATATTTGTATTTTATTTTTAATCTCAGCCTCCGTCCCCGCAGGAGGCCTTGTGCCTTTTGGTAGGCAGTCATTGCAAATAAGAATTTGTTCTAAACTGAATTGCCTGGTTAAATAAATAATAAACAAAAAATACTTAAGTACTTTAAAGTATTTTACACCACTGAAAACGCATGTTACATCTTCAGCCGTTGTAGCAAAGATGCATGGTTGAAACTCTCAGAAGCCTAAATTCCATTGCTATCAGGAAACCTGGCCCTGGAATGAGTAATTGAGAGTCCCATGGTACAGTTTACACCTATACAGTGATTGCCTCAAGGAATAAAGGATACATCTTTAAAGGGGTAATCAGTGATTGCCTCAAGGAATAAAGGATACATCTTTAAAGGGGTAATCAGTGATTGCCTCAAGGAATAAAGGATACATCTTTAAAGGGGTAATCAGTGATTGCCTCAAGGAATAAAGGATACATCTTTAAAGGGGTAATCAGTGATTGCCTCAAGGAATAAAGGATACATCTTTAAAGGGGTAATCAGTGATTGCCTCAAGGAATAAAGGATACATCTTTAAAGGGGTAATCAGTGATTGCCTCAAGGAATAAAGGATACATCTTTAAAGGGGTAATCAGTGATTGCCCACTGGAATAAAGGATACATCTTTAAAGGGGTAATCAGTGATTGCCTCAAGGAATAAAGGATACATCTTTAAATAATCAGTGATTGCTCAAGGAATAAAGGATACATCTTTAAAGGGGTAATCAGTGATTGCCTCAAGGAATAAAGGATACATCTTTAAAGGGGTAATCAGTGATTGCCTCAAGGAATAAAGGATACATCTTTAAAGGGGTAATCAGTGATTGCCTCAAGGAATAAAGGATACATCTTTAAAGGGGTAATCAGTGATTGCCTCAAGGAATAAAGGATACATCTTTAAAGGGGTAATCAGTGATTGCCTCAAGGAATAAAGGATACATCTTTGTAGGGTTAATCTGATTGCCTCAAGGAATAAAGGATACATCTTTAAAGGGGTAATCAGTGATTGCCTCAATGAATAAAGGATACATCTTTAAAGGGGCCATCAGTGATTGCTACCAATAAAGGATACATCTTTAAAGGGGTAATCAGTGATTGCCTCAATGAATAAAGGATACATCTTTAAAGGGGTAATCAGTGATTGCCTCAAGGAATAAAGGATACATCTTTAAAGGGTAATCAGTGATTGCCTCAAGGAATAAAGGATACATCTTTAAAGGGGTAATCAGTGATTGCCTCAAGGAATAAAGGATACATCTTTAAAGGGGTAATCAGTCAGCCTCAAGGAATAAAGGATACCTTTAAAGGGGTAATCAGTGATTGCCTCAAGGAATAAAGGATACATCTTTAAAGGGGTAATCTGTGATTGCCTCAAGGAATAAAGGATACATCTTTAAAGGGGTAATCTTTGCCTCAAGGAATAAAGGATACATCTTTAAAGGGGTAATCTGTGATTGCCTCAAGGAATAAAGGATACATCTTTAAAGGGGTAATCTGTGATTGCCTCAAGGAATAAAGGATACATCTTTAAAGGGGTAATCTGTGATTGCCTCAAGGAATAAAGGATACATCTTTAAAGGGGTAATCAGTGATTGCCTCAAGGAATAAAGGATACATCTTTAAAGGGGTAATCTGTGATTGCCTCAAGGAATAAAGGATACATCTTTAAAGGGGTAATCTATGATTGCCTCAAGGAATAAAGGATACATCTTTAAAGGGGTAATCTGTGATTGCCTCAAGGAATAAAGGATACATCTTTAAAGGGGTAATCTGTGATTGCCTCAAGGAATAAAGGATACATCTTTAAAGGGGTAATCTGTGATTGCCTCAAGGAATAAAGGATACATCTTTAAAGGGGTAATCAGTGATTGCCTCAAGGAATAAAGGATACATCTTTAAAGGGGTAATCAGTGATTGCCACATACATTTTTGGGACTTTTAAAGTAATGATATAAACCCTCCACTCTTCCTTACCTGGGGCTTCCATCATGCTGGCCCAGAACTCAGGCACCATGTGGAGAGGGTCTCCCTCGGAGCCAGTCAGCTTGTAGACGTGGAGACAGGGGGGAGTGCTCACGTTACTGTAGTGGCTGACAAACATATCAAAGTTCTGTGGAGAGAGAAAAAGAGAGGGAGAGTAAAGAATATATAGAGAGAAAGAGGGATAGAAAGGGGAGATACAATGATAAGGGGTGAGAGAAGGAGACAGAGATGAACAGCTGTGAATTAATCTTCACATCGGAGACAGAATGTCACGGGGCCTTGATTTCAAGCCAGCTTTGTCTCTCACCGTACAATGTTAAAGGTATACCTGAAAAAAATCACAACAGATCTGAGACCATCAGGTTTAGAACCACCTCCCTGGATAACTCCACATCACAGAGGGCCCAGATGCCCACACAACAGACCATGTCTACTCTGCCCAATCTGTTAACAGCTAAGGCAAGTCCCTGTAACATTGTAGTAACATCCATCAATATCCTCTCACACAGGCACACAGTGACGCTGAATGACCAGATGGTTAAACAGCATGACATGGGCAGAGTTCCACAACACTGCCTGATGTAACCAGGCTTCTCATAGGGAAGAGATCAGCTGTACCTCCCTAAGGTACTTATGTGGTGTGGTCTCATGAAGCGTGGGGAGGGGATGATTGAGTGCAGTGTGTCTAACAGAGCAGAATGCCAGGATGTTACAGTGTTCGTTGGTACTACCTACTGCAGTCATGTTGTTTGGCAAAATGGCCACCGGAGAGCTTGTGAATGCAATGACAGGTGACAGAGGGCCATATATTCAATCAATCCCTGTAGCCCGATTACAAGAATACATTTTGGGGTAAGATTTACAGGGGTGCCAGAGGGGGGCTTGGCAGCCAGGTAATCCTATTTGTTGAGTGAGTCCATACCTTGCTTACAGAGCAGCTGTGGGAGAAGCCAGGCTTGCTGAGTCTGACCACGTCCCCTGGGGACTGATAGCTGACCACATAGAGGTGGTGCTCCAGGGGAGTGTCTCTAGTGCCCTGGAAGTACACCAGCTTAGAGGCCTCATTCACCCAGATCTACAGAGAGAATCACAGATGATATTTATATTGATGGCAGAACATGCATTATAAACTTACAATAGCGTAAGCACACACAAAAGTCTATTATAAAGATATTTTGCACTGTGACAATAAGGGTTTTAATCTGACTGACTGAATATCCTACCTTGGAGCCATGCCTGGCCAAAACCTCCCACTCCCCACTGGTCAGAGTCACCTCCTCCTTGATTGCGCATTTAAAGTCTCCTGCAGAGGAAAATACCATAGAGATTAGAGATTATATTTTGACAAATTTTATTACATTAGCCAGACTTACAGTGCAGTAACGTGACACCCGGATGGCGACTACAGATTGTTCAAAGTTCAATCAATATCTCACCTTCATTAAATCACGACGCATACAGATCAGTGATTAGCTCAAGGAAGGAAGGACAAAGCCTGAATCCCAGATCTGTTTGTGCTGTCACACAAAACATGACAATAGCCAATAGACAGAATTTCATGTGAATATTCTAAAATCCCCAGAGGTGTTTCCATCAAACTGACTGGCTGTGGATAAAAAGCTGTGTGGGATGATGTAATGCACATAAAAAGCACTTAAAATGTCCATGTACCCCGGGCCTCTCGAGTGGCGCAGCGGTCTAAGACACTGCATCGCAGTGTTGAGGCGTCACTACAGCCTGGGGTTGTAGTGTCATAAACCGGCCGTGACCAGGAGTCCCATGGGGCGGCGCACAATTGGCCCAGCATCATCCGGGTTGGGGCTCTGTCCCGACCGGGTTGGGGCTCTGTCCCGACCGGGTTAGGGGTCCTTGTCCCATCGCGCACTAGTGACCCCTGTGGCGGGCCGGGCGCAGTGCACACTGACACGGTCGCATGGTGTTTCCTCCGACACATTGGTGCGGCTGGCTTCTGGGTTAAGTTGGCATTGTGTCAAGAATCAGTGCGGCTTGGTTGGGTTGTGTTTCGGGGGACGTACAGCTCTTGACCTTCGCCTCTCCTGAGTCCGTACGGGAGTTGCAGCGATGAGACAAGATCGTAATCAAGAAATTGGTGAGAAAACGGGGGCAAAAAAAAATACGTTGAAAATGCGATGGAAACCAATTTAAGTCTAACAATGGTTTTGTCACTCAAACGTTCTCCATCTGGTTTTGGAGCATGTGCTCTAGACAACAGTTCACTGGTAAAGTGGACAGGGTAGGTTGTATGATGAGATTATAGATAACAGCAAGATCATTATTATTTGATAATGGCATGTCACCAGAATTCAAATAATACCCTCTATATCCCTCAAACTCAACTCTGGACCTGGAAGCTAGTTCCACTGCTTTGTTTCATTGTTCCCCTCTAATCAGGGACTGATTTAGACCTGGGACATCAGATATGTGCAATTAATTATTGCCAGCAGCATACCACTGCAGGCTTGCTAATGAAGCTAAGCAGGGTTGGTCCTGGTCAGTCCCTGGATGGTAGACCAGATGCTGCAGGAAGTGGTGTTGAGGGCCAGTAGGAAGCACTCTTTCCTCTGGTCTAAAAAATATCCTAATCCCCCAGGGCAGTGATTGGGACACTGCCCTGTGTAGGGTGCCGTCTTTCGGCTGGGACATTAAACAGGTGTCCTGAATCTCTGAGGTCATTAAAGATCCCATGACACTTATTGTAAGAGTAGGGGTGTTAACCCTGGTGTCCTGGCTAAATTCTCAATCTGGCCCTCAAACCATCATGGTCACCTAATAATCCCCAGTTTTACAATTGGCTCATTCCTCCCCCTCCAGTCCCCTGTAAATAATCCCCAGGTCGATGCTGTAAATGAGAACGTGTTCTCAGTCAACTTACCTGGTGAAAATAAAATAATAATAATCAGGTTGAACAGAAAACCATCAGGCTCCTGACCTCATAGGTTAAGAGTTGAGTACCACTGCTCTATATTTATTGTACATTTGCATAAGTTCATCATAACTGATTTTGTCTGTGGTAGTAGGCATATCATCACGTGACTCTTACTGGCTATTGTATCAAAAGTTGCTCATAACTGTGTCTCAACCGCAATTGTCACAATCTATTTAACCAATAAACTTATCCCGCCTTGTGAAGTGTATTTTTGGGGGGACCGAGATTTAGCAAATTTGCTTTTTCCATCAGGCCCGACGTGGGTCTTATTATGCAAAACCTGGTTAATGACAGCAACGGAATTACCCTCTATGTATTTGTAGCTTCCTGACCATTGGTAGAGGTCTGGTTGCAATGCTGATGTGATTTTGTACAGATGGCTGAAGCCCGTTTTGGATTCATTCACCCATATGAAAGAGAACTCATCCTCTGACGTTTGAACGAATGGATAGAAAATATCATGAACCTGTGGACAACAGAAAAACATGGTTGTTGTTAGTTTGTTGTGGCCTGATTCTTCCATGCAAATACATATGTCAACATACATACACACTGTCAATATATAGCCCTTCAAATCACTATTACACTAGAGTGACTGAGAGGAGTGGGAATTCAACAACCAAACTGTACATGCAGCTAAATATTAGAGTAATTCCCAAGAAGCATTAAATCTTCTATTTTTGAGAGGGCACTGATAGCCAAATCTACAGTCTGACGATTAATTCTACATAATACTAAGCACATATCTGGTAACTACAATTCTCTCAAAAGGTACAGATGGATGAAAGACCGAGGCTCCAGAGTTTAAAATGAGGAATGACAAGTCAGTGCCCCTCCTTTCCCTAACCCGTAGTCATTTTCCATGTTATCCCCACACTGCCCTGCCCATCTCACATTGATCCAGATGTCGGTGGTCTCCTCGTAGACGATGTAGGGCTGAACATCATGGGGCACGGCCTCCAGGTTCTTCTGCCTCTGGGCCAGGTCATCTGTGACGGGGATGAAGAGGGCCGGGGGCAGCAGCACCAGCTGGAGCCTCCTCTGACTGCGGTCCAGCAGCACTGCCCAACCACTTGGGGGAGACCGAAACACACATTCCCTCACTGACTGGATCATACGCACAGTACAATAATGACAGGTCCAACATCACTAATGCCTTGTCCTTTCCGCAAGCTCAGAGGACACCAACCCAGGTCCTAGAGCGATACAGAGTATGCAGGCTTGTGTTGGAGCTCAACACTAGCACAACTGATTCAATTAATCAACTAATCAACCAAGATTTCTGCGGAATTGGAAGATGACTTTTCCCATCCCCCGGCCCTAACCATCACCAATGGGAGCCAAATAGCATCAGAGACAGGTCAAAAGCAGCGTTTCCTGGGGAAACATTATGTCGTAACCCTCACTATTTGCCATCAGTCGTCCATCCTGCGCGGGAGATGTACTCCGTCCCAGGGAACAGGGTGGTGAAGGGGAGAACTAGCTCCTTGTCTTGAATGGTCACGATCTGGAGACACACACACACACACACACACACACACACACACACACACACACTACAGTGAGCAGCAAGAGCAAAATAAGAGAATAAATGGAGAGCAGTCAAAAGCAGCTGCCACTTACTTTTCCTTGTATGTCAGTCTTTATCTCAGCCAGTTTCAGGGTGGTTTGAGGATTTTTACTGCCTACGAAAAAATTAATTATTTTTGTTAATTCTAGTGGTCTATTCTTGAAATGATGATTTCATTAGGTCATTGCTAATACTGTATATTTGCCTAGCTTCCCAAACTCCTTGCTCCGGCCAAACTCTACACCACGACCACGGATGTTAGTTTCTTCTCTGCAATGAGTCTGGATCTGAGTACCTCCCTAACGATTTCTAGAACACAAACACATTCCTGACTTTCTGATTGGTCCCAGAAACGGATGGGTTGGGCCAGAACCAGAACACGTGTGGGTAAAGCGGCGCCATGTTTTCTACAACACCCCTCATTTTGACGCAACCATAAACAACTTCGATGATGGCAGTCATAGAGCAGCGGAAGAATTCAGTTTGAGTCGTCAGGCAAAACACGTGTCACTACAACCACATACAACCCTACCCGAGTAGGACCCAACCAGCGCCAGGGGGACTCGACCCGACCAGCGCCAGGGGGACTCGACCCGACCAGCGCCAGGGGGACTCGACCCGACCAGCGCCAGGGGGACCCAACCAGCGCCAGGGGGACCCAACCAGCGCCAGGGGGACCCAACCAGCGCCAGGGGGACCCAACCAGCACCAGGGGGACTCACCTGTGCGGGGGTATCTGTAGGCGTCAGCCTTCCGCTCCTCCAAGGCTGGAGAGGGAACATGAATGATCTCTACCTCTGTCTCATCCACCTCTTCATACAGCAGGTACAGAGTTTTGCCCCCATCTGAGTCTAACAGAGGAGAAGAGCAGGTTAGACAGACAGAACTGATAACATGCTCTTGAAAATGCATACAGAAACAGCTAGCATTCATAACAGACACAGCTTCATGATGACAGTGTGTCTGGGTTAAGTTAAAGCCTGTACAACGTTCATCAAAGCATGACTGACTGATGGTTTGATTAAGGAAGAGCCCAATTTCTCACATGAAAATGGTTCCTTCTCTAGTCATAAGGAAGGCGTGACAGAAGGTGCCTACTCACCCTCTACGGCAGAGGGACTCCACCAGTAGCCAGTGAAGCGGTCAAATTCCTCCTGTATCACAAACGTGGCCACGCCCGCAGACTTGGGGTCCTCCTTCACATTATCCAGACCTGACCGAGGGAGAGGGGATTCATTTATTTAATTAAATCCATGCAGTGTCAGCAACATGGCATAGAGAGTGTAAACAATTCCAAACAACTACAGTACACAAACTTCCAAAAGTCCCTGACCCTTCTGACCTTTGTGACAGAAGGTGAGTCTCCTCTCTTCCCCAGACTTGAGGTTAGCCAGCCACAGGTCGTTGTTGTTGATGAAAGCAATGAAGTTGGGCTCTCCTGGGGAGATCTTGGGGTCCATGCGGGTCCCTGAGCACTGCGTCTTAATCTCCACCGGCTTAATGGGCGCAGACTGCTTTTAAACCAGGAAACACTCTTAGTGTACAGGGTCGTATTCATTAGGCACTAAACTGAACAAAACAGACAAACAGGGACGACCTCAACTTGTCCAATAGAACTGCTTGTTTTCGTTTTCCATTGATAAAAAAATGTTTTGCTACAGTGTGCCTTAATGAATGCAACCCTGAAGACACAACCATACACACAGCAACAGCCATTCATCGCTGTGTCGTTGGGTGCTGTGCAGTTCATGCACCGATGCTCATATCAACTATAGGATGTTAAAATGACATTCAATAACGCAGCTACTAATCAAAGTTACTGTAACTCACTTAGTGGCAATTGCAGATGTAGGAAAGGCTTTCTAAGTTAATTTAATGAATAAAGGGGGGTAAGACTCACGATGAAGCCATTGTTTCCCCCGTCCTGACAATAGAAGAGGCTGTTGCTGGCCTGGAAGAGGAACAGGCCGGTCTGGGCGTGGTAGTCATAGGAAGTGATCCCAAACGCTCCCAGGCGCTTCCGCTCCCGAAGGAGCTCCTCTTCCCGGGAATAGGCCCCTTGGTGCGGCGTGGCCTGGTAGTGAGGGGAAAGTCATTTTGCTGTCATCATAATGATCTAAAGGTAGACTCAACGATATGACGTTGGTGCACAAAGTAAACAGCATAGTGGGTTAATTTCAGCAACAACTAAGAACGTTGAAGCGCAAGGCTAAAAACTTCACAGCTGTTTTGGTCCCGTACCTGAAATCAAATTAAATGAAATTGTATTTGTCACATGCTTCGTAGGCAACAGGTATAGACTAACAGTGAAATGCTTACTTACTGGTCCATTTACATTGCTACCAGACTGACTCACTTGTTGAACGTGTTCAACAGTGACGATGTGACAGTTAGGCAGTTAGCCAGAGCCTCCATCCTTCTGGACCTATGGAGGAGGAAGGTTCCACTGGCCAGGGACACTGAGGACAACTTCTTGGGCTTCAGGAGGAAGGCCAATGGAAAATTGGACACTCGTGCTGCTGCAGGCTTTGGAGTCGGGTGAGACTGGCAGGACCTCAACGACCTGAGCAACCGGACGGCCTAATATGTAAACTGAGCCAGTGACGGCCTCTGATGCAGCTTTGGCAGATCGCAGTGTTGTTGTGGAGGCTTCTGTTACCCATGATGGAACATCTCATCCTACATCCAGGACGACACACCTTGGTATCAGACAGATGTCGCTATTGCAACGTTGGACTGGCCTGAGGCTGCAGGAGAAACTCGCTGCTCTGGACTGTGCTGACCACTCTGTCTCCCATTCCATCCTGCCATTGGCAAGGACATTCCCACCTTTACTGTTAAGGTGAGGCTGCAAGTTGTACCAACAAAATATAATATAGCACTCTGGTACCCTGCAAACCATGACCCATTTTGTATTCTACATGAGTCAAATGTAATGGAGTCCATTGCCCATGTGAATGGCTGCTGTTCATACAAGGATTTGTACATTGCTAGTCATGATGGCGTTGTTGATCTGATAGCCAGAGAGGTGAGACAAGTGGTCTCACCAACAGCACACATGCATAAACATTGTTGTGTAACAGGAAGCTGGTTTGATGTTGATGATGATGTGATTTCCTGTGGGCCAAATACACCAGATATTGTTGTTGTGGGGGAGGCGTTCATTTTGGAAGTGGGCTGCTCAGTGGACGGCTACATGGAGCAAACCTTTGCTGAGAAGCTTTTTAAATAACAGCCTCTCATGGCATGCTGGGACAGCCTCGGGTGGAGGTGCAAGCTGGTGGCTCCGATATTTGGCACATACACACACTTGGTGTGGCCTCCAGATTGCGGGCCTGACAAAAACTAGGGCGAAGCAATTGACGAGATACTGCTCTGTTTCAGCTGTTGTGGGCAGCCTAGCTGTTTGGAGAAGGAGGTGCTTCCTGTACCCTGGAGGGCCATGCAGACAGGGACCTTTGAAATGTTTGGATCCTTTTTTTGTACATTTGATTGGTGGATTCAGATAAATTATTTAAAATGTGTGGCGTCAGTATGCATGTGTGTGCCTGTTATCTGAGAGAGTGAAGCAAACCCATGCACATGCGAAGATACTGTGTGTGACTGTGTGCGAGCGAAGTCTGCATCTCAGTCATCGCAATATCTGCGGTGATGATCGTGGCAGCGTCATTTCGCTGAGTCTACCTTTAATGATTATTCATCTGTTAATTTAATTGTCGCTGTCTGGAGACTGTGGGTATCTCTGAATGAATGTCTGTGAATATGTGAGAAATGATCGTTCCACTTTCCTATTACGCATTTCCTGGCTTCAGGTCTTGTTATGAACATTTGACAAACCACGGTAAAAAAAAATGTTAGAGAGCTTGAGATCTTCATCTTATGAGGATAATAACTAACATATTTTATTAGGATTTCCTTGGCACCAGGTTTGGAGGTCATTAGGTTTCAGTGACGCACAGAGAATTCAAGGGGTATTCACCTGGAAGTGATCCAGCATCTGTTTCCACGACAACACCAAGAGGGCCTCTTTCCGGATCTTCTTGGGGATTTCCGAGTAGAGCAGTGAGTTCTCTCTACTTCCGTAAGGCATTCCTGATCGATAGAGAGAGACGGTCGGAAGTGAAAATGAGTTAAGAGGCCAAGGTACAACTTGCAAAACAGTGTTGCAACTTGAGAAATGGGAGTAACTCAATGAAGCACTGTGTGACGATCATCAGTGGCAGATGGCCTTGGCTCACCGAGGTAGTACAGTCGATGGGAGTGGGGGCCTGACTCATCGTTTTTCTGCACAAACTGGAAGTCATGGGGCGCTTTGTTGGCGATCATTCCTGAGTACTTCCTGCTGCTGTGGATGATGTCACGCAGGCCGCCCCACGAGTGCTTCTCCACATAGAACTGAGATGGACCGTCCTCCATCTCCACCACCTCTGTGCTGTCTGTTAGCCCGTCCACCGCCGTCATATTCCCTCCTAAACAACTGAGAGACAACCCGCTGGTCATCTACATGCTCACGAACAATGGCACTTGCATCTAGTATGGAAACGCACACAGACAGACACATATGTATTGGCCTATACAATGGGTTATCTAGCACTCCTATCCGCAGAGAAGGTACACACAGGTCATTGGAACGCACATGGACACCATACCTTTTCCAGTAACCTTCTGTTTTGTCTCCAAGTTTGACCTTCTTCACTCTATGCATTCACTGGCCAACAAGCCTCAACCAGAGTCTGCAATCTAAAGTTAAACGTTCAAATAAAAGGGTTAATCAATCTTATATATACATTGAATAAAACGCCTACATATAAAATCTCTCTCATTCAATGCATGCGGTAAAGGTTTGGTATTTAAGTCAGCAGGTAGCCTAGTGGTTAAGGGCGTTGGTCCAGTAACCGAAAGTTTGCTGGTTTGAATTCCTAAGCCGACTAGGAGAAGAATCTGTTGATGTGCCCTTGAGCAAGGCATGGAACCCTAGTCACTCTGGATAAGAGCGTCTGCTAAAGGACTAAAATGTATCTAAGCTGTGATAGAAGACAGCAAAGACATAAGGAATGGTCCACATTCCATTGCTTGTATAGTTTGATGCTACAGGAATGCATGAAACCTTAGCCAACATAGTGACAGTAAAAACAAAGTTTGCCCTCTGTATGGAGTGGGCAGGCGTAAAGGCGGTTGCCAAGGACCCCATTGATGTTCTTTGTGTTGGTGGAATTTCAGAGAACTCATTTGCTTTCAGATGATGTGAAGAAAACATTCAAGCACTGGATTTAAAGGGAATCTGATCACCAATAGCCTGCTCGGTGCCCATTGTCCAAACAAACCTATGGGCCGTGACCCCTCAACCTGGCCTTTACAATGTCACACTGAAGCTCCAGAAGGAGTGGATGGGTGTGTAAACATTATGACAATAGCTCCAAAACAGCCCTCTGGGAGACTAGGGTGAAGATGCAAATTGGTCATAGCTCTCTATACTGAACAGAAATATAAAAGATTTTACTGAGTTAAAATTTATGACAAAATCTCTCAATTTAAACAAAAAATGAATTTGGCCCTCATCTATATGCATCTGTTGGTCACAGATACTTTAAAAGAAATGGGCCTCTCCTCACGGTATCTCTGTGCATTGAAATTGCCAACGATAAAATGCAATTGTTTGTCGTCTGTAGCTTATGCCTGCCTATACCACAACTCTACCTCCACCATGGACACTCTGTTCCCAATGGTGAGATTAGCAAACTGCTCTCCCAAAACATGCCATACACGTGGTCGGCGGTTGTAAGGCCGGTTGGATGTACTGCCAAATTCTCTAAAACGAAGTTGGTAGAGAAATTGACATGAAATTCTCTGGCAACAGCTCTGGTGGAAATTCTTGCAGTCAGCATGCCAATTGCACCCTCCCTCAAAACTTGGAGATATCTGTGACGTTGTTATAAAACTGCACATTTTAGAATGGACTTTAATTGTCTGTCCCCAGCACAAGATCCATCCGTGTAATGATCGCACTGTTTAATCAGCTGCTTCATATGCCACACCTGTCAGGGGGATGGATTATCTTGACAACTGAGAAATGTTCACTAAACAGGGGCTGTAAACAAATTTGAGAGAAATAAGCTTTTTGTATGGAACACTTCGCATTTTATTTCAGCTCATGAAACCAACACGTTACATGTTGCATTTCTATTTTTGATCAGTGTAGTGGGGGGGTTGGAAGGCCTAAACTGCACCATACATAAAAGGTATGAATAAGTATCACTTCTGCGTCTGGAAAGCAGGAAGTGATAGCTGACAAACTCGTTTTTTGTCATCCACACGTTGCCTGCATTGACTACAGACTAAGTCACTGACATTGTCTATTCCATTCATAACCTTTGATGAAAAAATGAACTGATATTCCACCATTATAAAATATCAGATAGGTTGGTAGCTAGAAAGAATTGGTAAAGGAAACCAGGGATAGGGGAAATAATTTAATGACCGGTACGTACGAAATAGCTATCTTTGTTCTCATCAAGGGGTCACAACTGTAGCTGGATATAGTTTAGCTAGCTAACAGTACAAGTTGGCAACAGTGTCGTGATTAACTTAATTGTATATCTAATATAGCGTAAGTGTTACGTTGCGGCAATCTAACTACATATTACCTCAACGTTTGCCAGCTAGGATACACTGTAACATGACAGCTCTCTCGTGACAGTTCTCGGGTATACCAGCTTGGCCACTATGAGCTAGCTGGGTCCTTAGCAAGCCTGTCACTGGAGTCGACTATCAGAATCGAGTTCAGAAGCGTATACTTACCAATCCAGCCACTTCTTATTTTCCAAACGATTCTTTGCTTTACTAGGTAGGTATTAAAAAACTAATATTATTACTGCTAAAGGTTGTGTCCATGGCCCAGAATGTAGGCAGACATAAACGTAGATCACGAAGAACACCCAGGAACCTTCTATCCCGGGGATAATACTTCGGCGCTTTTACAGGGCCGCACCGCTCCTCTTCGGCTGTGTTCGCAAGGATGATGCTGCGCTAGCGGCTGCGCATTGATTAATCCTGACCAGAAATGAGTGTTTGATACGAGGCAATTTGTGAATATAAAGAATTGTACACATTATACTGTAAACATGTACTGACAGGAAAGGTTGCCAAAACTAAATGATTCAAGATTATTGCATTGGAAAATATTTAGTCCGTCCATAAACCCCCCTCAACCAAAACAGTAGATGCAATGTTCAATTAACACAATATCCATGACATGTCTTAATTGCTTTAATGAAATGTCCCGGTTTACTAGACATTCACGATTCAGGTGGCGAAGCAATCTAGTGTTTGGTCGTTTATTACACGTGACTGTTTGGCAGTAATTTTCTCTGAATAAACGTGATAGATGACCTCACATATGAGCGTACCCTTATGGTTGTCATGTATATGTAAATTTAGGCAACGTGTTGAGACACGTGCAACATACCATACTGCCAGTAAACAGATTATTTCTTTTAAATACCCCCCCCCAAAATGTTAACACATTGGCACATATGTACCCAGACCTTGAAAACGAAATTAATTCAGTGTCATCAGACCCCTTTCAATGGATACAAATTCAGGCAAACAGAACAAAACATATTTAAATTAAAAGGCAACAGAAAAGTGTGGGGACCTCATTTTTATTTATACAAAGACAGCAGCCCTTCTATTTCAGTGGGATGAAACGGGAAGAATGTGTAGCTCCGATACCGGGGCGACCGTGCTTGACTGGCTTGTAGGTGATAGAGAACTCCCCCAGGTAGTGGCCGCACATCTCAGGCTGGAGAGAGACATGTAAAATTGTTAGTATGGAGCAGGACAATCCTGTTACTAGACAACTAGAATACACCTGTACCACAACTACCACAGTGCATTGTGCACTGACAGCTTCAGACATGAAACTTTTAAGGCCAAGACTGATGCAGGACCAAAACATTTATGGACAACACAAAAATCTGTGATTGTTACCAAAGGCTTCAAAAATACAGAGGCAAATCAAGTAATAGGCAATTGACATGCAGGTCAATGGAAGCAAAATCCCTTGCAAAAAGTCAAATACAAAAAGTTATTTACAATCGTAATCTCGGAAGGTGCCATTGTGGTGTCTAGTAGGCTTGGACGGTATATAACGGGGAATTTGGAAATAGCCATGGATAGGCTTTTCCATACCGATTAAAACCATATTTGAAGTTGAATGAATTTGAATATTTGTCGTTACTTTTGAACTAGGAGATAAAGCAGATTGAGTTCGGCATTTCACCCATCACATATTCATGCATTGCTTGCTGTTTGGGGTTTTAGGCTGGGTTTCTGTACAGCACTTTGAGATATCAGCTAATGTACGAAGGGCTATATTAAATAAATGTGATTTGATTTGAAGCATACTGGTAGTCCCCAGTAACATGGTGTTTGTTTACAAGCACAGTGACGAGACCGGAGCCTTCAGTCACTCACTGTTGTGCAGCACGCGCCAGGTGACCTAGTGATAGTACGGAATTCACAACTAAATATTTGCCAGCTAGATGCACAACAATGCCAAAAGTGTGTAGACATGTGTCAAAAAAATCTCATTCCAAAAAGACATGTTATCTCAATGAGAAAAACCTGTATATGTAAAGGTACATTTTTGTTTTATGGAGATGGTACCCCCTTTGCTGATATAACAGCTTCCACTCTTCTGGAAAGGGACTGCTGCAAGGACTTCCATTAAGCCACAAGAGCATTAGTGAGGCCGGGCACCGATGTTGGGCGATTAGGCCTGGCTTGCAGTCTGTGTTATAATTCACCCCAAAATTGGGCTCTGTGCAGGCCAGTCAAGTTCTTCCACACCGATCTCAACAAACCATTTCTCTATGGACCTCGCTTTCTGCACAGGGGTATTGTCATGCTGAAACAGGAAAGGGCCTTCCACCAAAAAGGCCTTCCTTGTGTGAGGCTGCTCAGCCATGGAATCCCATTTCATGAAGCTCCTAACAAATGGTTATTGTGCTGAAGTTGCTTCCAGGGGCAGTTTAGAACTTGGTAGTGAGTGTTGCAACCGAGGACAAACAATTTTTATGCGCTACACGTTTCAGCACATGGCGGTCTTGTTCTGTGAGCTTGTGGGTGCAGGTAGCCTAGTGGTTAGAGCGTTGGACTATTAACCGGAAGGTTGCAAGATCGAAACCCCAAATTGACAAGGTAAAAATCTGTTCTTCTGCCCCTGAACAAGGCAGTTAACCCACAGCTCCTAGGCCTTCATTGAAAATAATAATTTGTTCTTAATAACAGACTTACCTAGTTAAATAAACTTGTGTGGCCTACCACTTTGCAGCTGAGCCGTTGTTGCTCCTAGACGTTTCCACTTCATAATAACAGCACTTACAGTTGACCAGGGCGGAAAATAAACGAACTGACTTGTTGGATGACGGTGCCACGTTGAGTCACTGAGCTCTTCAGTTCAGGCTATTCTACTGCCAATGTTTGTCTATGGAGATTGCATGGCAGTGTGCTTGATTTTAAACACCTGTCTGAAACAGGTGTGGCTGAAATAGTTGAATCCAATAACTTGAAGGGGTGTCCACATACTTATCTCATTACTATTACATTAACTGTCTGAAATGTGCTAACTGCTATGCAAATTCTCTTGGTAACAGCAGAGAATCTCCTTTTGGATTAAAAGCCTTGCTGCCTAAAAATGTTTTGTGAGTGCAGCAAACTTGAGTAGTATTTTTTAGTTCCTTGTATAACTGAGCTGGGATAGCTGTACTGTAAATAGTTAATGTCAGAGACATATAAAATGTTCACAATGCACTCTTTAGCATTTAGCTAGCATTCAATATGGAATTTTACATTTAGCTATTAGCATTGCTAACCTTTGGATTAGAGGCTCAGTGAGGTTAGACAGTATTTATTTAACTAGAAAAGTCAGTTAAGAACAAATTCTTATTTACAATGCCAGACCAAACCTGGAAGACGCTGGGCCAAATTGTGCACCGCCAGACCGCTGCCCCACCCGGAGCCCCCAAAATAATACCCCTTGTGTTCAGTGTCGGTATTACCACATTTCCCAGGACAGCACAAGGTTGGTATGAAGGTATGACAATCTGGAAACCGCCCAAGCCTACCCATAGATCTTTCCCATAACCTCACCTTGATTTCAACCTGGTTGAAGGTCTTTCCGTTGTACACTCCGACCATGGAGCCAACCATCTCAGGCAGGATGACCATGTCCCTAAGGTGAGTCTTCACCACCTCGGGCTTCTCCATGGGGGGAGCCTCCTTCTTGGCCTTACGCAGGCGCTTCAGGAGGGACTGCTGCTTGCGGCGAAGGCCACGGTTAAGTCTCCTCCTCTGGCGGGCGCAGTACAGCTGCATCAGCTGTTCACTGGAGGAGAGGAGGCATGATGCAGTCTGGCATACTTTCAGATTAACATTAAGCATCAGGTCCAAATAGCAGACATCTACAGGGAAGTTCATTAAACATTTAAATCCAGACTGTACTAAAATAGCCTCTAGAATTTCACATATTTAGTCATAGTCCAAGTAATTATGTAACGATATGTATTTTCTTACATGCTAAATTGAGAAAACAAATGAAAATGGAACACAGCATACCAGTTGCCATAATAATGTACCCAACTTTCGAAAGAGAGAACGCCACTGTCAGACCTCACCCTTCTGCAAGATGGGGTTCATCTAGCATTGTTATGATGGTTACACTCAGAAAGGGCTGAGCTTTCACCGAAATACCACAATGCAAACAGCCAAATGTAGTGGCGCATTTACTGGATGAATTGATTTACTCACTAGGACATGTCCAGAAGCTGGTCCAGGTCCACACCTCTGTAGGTGAACTTCCTGAAGGTACGCTTCTTCTTGATCTCGACATCCGCCTAGAGAAATCACGCAAACTACTTTAACACAGTGGATATTGACGGCCAACGAAAATGAGTGTTAAAACGAGACGTTCATTAGGAATATAATTAATAAAAGTTATAGCCACTATGTGTTAGTAGAGTGCTGTCGTGCTGACTTCGGAATCCCCTGTGATATGCAACTTTTCAGGGAAGTTAGGAACCAATATACACAGGCAGTTAGGAAAGCTAAGGCTAGCTTTTTGAAACAGAAATGTGCATCCTGTAGCACTAACTCAAAAAAGTTCTGGGACACTAAAAGTCCATAGAGAATAAGAGCACCTCCCCCCAGCTGACCACTGCACTGAGGCTGGGACTGTCACCACCGATAAATCCACTACAATTGAGAATTTTTATAAGCATTTTTGTACGGCTACCCCTACCTCAGTCAACTGCCCTGCACCACCCACAGCAACTTGCCCAAGCCTCCCCATTTGTCCTTTTCCCAAATCCAGATAGCTGATGTTCTGAAAGAGCTGCAAAATTAGGACCCTCTCTAAAATTATCTGCCGAAATTGTTGAAACCCCTATTACTAGCCTGTTCAACCTCTCTACGTATCGTCTGAGGTTCCCAAAGATTGGAAAGCTGCCGCGATCATCCCCCTCTTCAAAGGGGGAGACACTCTAGGCCCAAACTGCTACAGACCTATATCTATTCTACACTGCCTCTCTAAGGTCTTCGAAAGCCAAGTTAAAACAGATGACCGACCATTTCGAATCCTGTACCTTCTCCGTTATGCAATCTGGTTTCAGAGCTGGTCATGGGTGCAGCTCAGCCAAGCTCAAGGTTCCAGACGACATCATAACCGCCATCTATAAAATACATTACTGTGCAGCCGTCTTCATCGACCTGGCCAAGACTTTCGACTGTCAATCACCGCATTCTTATAGGTAGACTCAACAGCCTTGGTTTCTGAAATGACTGCCTCGCCTGGTACACCAACTACTTCTCTGATTGAGCTCAGTGTTAAATCAGAGGGCCTGTTGCCCGGGCCTCTGGCAGCCTCTATGGGGTTACCACAGGGTTTAATTCTCAGGCCGACTCTCTTCTCGGTATACATCAATGATGTTGCTCTTGCTGCTGGTGATTCTCTGATCCACCTCTACGTAGACGACACCATTCCGTATACCTCTGGCCCTTCTTTGGACACTGTTAACTAACCTCCAGACGAGCTTCAATGCCACACAACTCTCCTTCCGTGGCCCCCAACTGCTCTTAAATGCAAGTCAAACTAAATGCACGCTCTTCAACCGATCGCTGCTTGCACCTGCCCGCCTGACCAGCATCACTACTCTGGACGGCTCTGACTTAGAATATGTGGACAACTACAAATACCTAGGTGTCTGGCTAGACTGTAAACTCTCCTTCCATACTCACATTAAGCATCTCCAATCCAAAATTGAATCTAGAATCGGCTTTCTATTTCACTCATGCTGCCAAACATACCCTCGTAAAACTGACCTTCCTACCGATCCTGGACTTCGGCGATGTCATTTACAAAATAGCCTCCAACACGCTACTCAACAAATTGGATGCAGTCTATCACAGTGCCATCTGTTTTGTCACCAAAGCCCCATATACTACCCACCACTGCGACCTGTACTCTCGTTGGCTGGCCCTCGCTTCATACTCGTCGCCTAACCCTTAGCTAATAATAATATATAATATATGCCATTTAGCAGACGCTTTTATCCAAAGCGACTTACAGTCATGTGTGCATACATTATACGTATGGGTGGTCCCGGGAATCGAACCCACTACCCTGGCGTTACAAGCACCATGCTCTACCAACTGAGCTACAGAAGGACTAGCTCCCAGGTCATCTACAAGTCTTTGCTAGGTAAAGCTCCGCCTTCTCAGCTCACTGGTCACCATAGTAGCACCCACTCGTAGCACGCGCTCCAGCAGGTATATCTCACAGGTCATCCCCCAAAAGCCAATCCCTCCTTTGGCCACCTTTCCTTACAGCTCTCTGCTGCCAATGACTGGAACGAACTGCAAAAAAAAAATCACTGAAGCTGGACTCATATCTCCCGTACTAACTTTAAGCACCAGCTGTCAGAGATTCTCACAGATCACTGCATATAGCCCATTATCTATGTATCTTGCTCCTTTGCACCCAGGTATCTCTACTTGCACATTCATCTTCTGCACATCTATCACTCCAGTGTTTAATTGGTATTTTATAATTAGCCACCACGGCCTATTTATTGCCTTACCTCCCCTCATTTGCACACACTGTATATAGACTTTTTCTTTATTATTGACTGTATGTTTGTTTAATCCGAGGGTAACTCTTATGTTGTATGTGTCGAACTGCTGTGCTTTATCTTGGCCAGATCGCGGTTGTAAATGAGAACTTGTTCTCAACTAACCTACCTGGTTAAATAAAGGTTAAATAATTAAAAATGTCTCTAAATGACTAAACCTGACTCGGTAAATAAACAGAAAGCTAGCATTAGCACTGCAGGCAACCGTATGAGCTTAACATGCATCCCAAGCTTTGTGGTAGCGTCAATAATGTTTCATCCTAAAATTCACCAATGTATCAATTGATACCTAGTGATGCATTGCACTGTATGGTTTAAATAAATCAAATGTATTATAACTTAGCGGAGATGGACATAGATTGTCAAATTCAGGTTCTTATAAAATTGGGGCCCTACCATTTTGCCTGATGTTCCGGTGAAAAGAATGTTCCGAAGTCTCGTTTGTGCTAATATCGCGCGACTCGTAGGGACATACGGCTATCTATTTCCGGCCAGGCAAAATATTTGTATATTTCACTGGACCAGTAGGTGGAGGTATTGTACAATAACTTTTATCTTCATCAAACAGTGCAACATCCATTCAAGTTGAAGTCACTCACCATAGTCGGGATACTTCTATAGGAGATATCCAAATGAAAACAAACAGCTAAACAATGTGTCATCTTTTTTTACAGCTGTCACACAAAAATATATCTAACACGGAATAACACAAAGGAAGGTGGTAAGAGAAAACACATTTTATTAAAGACACCCAGCCCACCACACCTGATAATGTTCATACACAGTACAATGTTATCCTGATTATGTGCCGTATAAAGTCAATCACCATCTATAAATAAACCATGTAGAAAGAGGTCCTGATTTCGGTACCATATCTTAATTTTCTTCTCCCGCGTGATCTCCTTCTGAAACTGCAAAGTGCCATACAACAGAGCTTCTGCTGTGTGTGGGCAACCTAGAAACAAACCTGTGCAAGAACAAGACATGTAATACCCGTATGTCTGTATGAAAATTGCTAAGAAATGCTATGTGATATTAACCCACCTTACCTGGTACCAGAGGAGGCTGGTGGGAGGAGCTATAGGAGGATGGGGAAGGCCCTTACCTGTTTCAGCATGACAATGCCCCTAGGGCACAAAGCGAGGTCCATACAGAAATGGTTTGTCGAGATCGGTGTGGAAGAACTTGACTGACCTGCACAGAGCCCTTACCTCAACCCCATGAAACAAATTGGAAGCATGCTCGTGGCTGAATGGAAGCAAGTCCCTGCAGCAATGTTCCAACATCTAGTGGAAAGTCTTCCCAGAAGAGTAGAGGCTGTTATAGCAGCAAAGGTGGGACAAACTCCATATTAATGCCCATGATTTTGGAATGAGATGTTCATCGAACAGTTGTCCACATACACTAAATTACCAAAAGTACTTCTCTATTCCATCAGTGACCCAAAATCCCATGCCGACAACACTGCATTGTTAGGCTATGGAATGCAGGCATTGTTTATGTCCTAATTAAAGCCACATTATCTAATGATCGTAGCCTAAGTTATGATAACCATGTAACTAATGAGACACTATAATTGTAACTAATTGGCACATCAGGCTGGTTTGTATACAATGTATGTCTTTATTCACACATATTTCCCAACTTACATAAATGTTTCTATTCATAATGAAAATATGGATTGAAAGGAAAGCCCAAAGAATATATATAAAACCAAAAAGGTAGTAAGAGCAAATTTCCCTTCAGAGTCAGTACAAAACAAAAACGCTTAACAAAACTATATATAAATAATCACATTGAATGACAGAGTTCAAAATCAAAAATATGTTTGATCCTCTTATCAGTGAATCCATGAAAACATTATACAATGAAGAAAATTGACAAATGAATCCAGTATCCAGCTTGGAATGTTGAAAGCCTGAATGTTTTTTTCCCCAATATACTCCAAGCCAAAGAAAACAATCTTGGCTCCAGTTGCTCTGGTTATGCAAACAAAGGAAATATTTCCTCCAAAGAAAGTATACAGTTGGCATACATAAAAACATGGACGGTGGTTTGTTTTGAAGGTCCAAACAGATACATCTTGTTGTCTTTTAGATTACCAAGTAAAAATACTGAATGGATACAAATAATTACCACAAATTCACATCAATTATGGTAATATAAATGTATATAGGTTACATTAACAATATGACCTTTGGTACAAGGATAGGTAAATTACAATTATGGAACAGTCCATTTTTGAACTGGGGATTTTTAATAATTGAATTCTATTGGGTCCTTTCAAAGATGGATTCCAGGCAATATTTGCCTGAAGATTTAAAAAAATAAACATTTAAATGTACCAATGGCAAACAGTTGTTGAGGGGGAAACTGGCAAGAGGGCTTTGGTACTTTACTAAAAGCTAATCATTGGGATATAAAAGCTAATCACAGCCCAGACACCAGTACTGGCTTTAGTGGTTACACTTTAAAAACACATAAGCATAGCCATTTCAACAGGAATATAAAAACCTACTAATGCATAGTATGTGAGATATGTCTAACATTGGTCCTAACCGGTGCTTAAATGAGGGCAAGAGGGCACTATTGTCCAATACCAAAAGGAGATCAACCAAAAGGCGGAAAATCCTATGTAACGAATAACTTTGAAAAAGCCTTTCTTGATGTTTCTTCTGTTTTCAACCAGCACAACCCCCCTTTTAATAATCCGTCCCCTCTTGCTGGTACACCGGTACCGCTTCATCTTTGAATTCTTGGTAACCCTCGTCTTGGTAGTCAGGGACATACTCGGCTCCGGCCCCATTCTGCTCCTCCTCGTTCTTGGGGCAGTACTTGGCGTTGTAGATCTGACGACCCAGGCCAAAGTTCTGCCCGCTCTGATTGGCACCTGCATTGGAGCCCATCTGCAGTGACATGGTGCTGTTGTCACATTTGTCTGTGCCCAACTTCTGGTCATAGATGGCACGGCGGGTTCCTGGAGCTGTCATGCCAGCCTGCGGAGAGGAAGATAACTAATTCACATGTAGCAGTCAATTCAAATAAGAATCCATTAGTAAAAGCCTAAGTTTACTAGTGCAGTTATGTCCCCCATTGACAATAGATACCTTGATGGAGTTAAGACATGGTGAAATTAATGAGAACTTGCATTTGCTTTTCTACACATGGACTTCTACCTGACTGGCCCCCTTGTTGGTACCCATTTGCAGACTGATGGTGGAGTTGTCCATGGGGGGCAGGATGTGAGCCTTGGGATCGTAGAGGTGCCTCCTGGTGCCGTATGCATTCATGCCCGCCTGGCTGGCACACTTATTCGTCCCCATCTGCAGAGAGAGACAGATATCAGTTATAAAAGGAAAACAGCAAAGGATGAATGGAAAATTACAACCCCCCCCCCCCCTTAGATGGAGATTTTCAGACAGACTGAGAATGCCTAAGTGGATATCATCAAATCAACAATATTGTTCTTGGCTAAAATAGAGGTCATGCCAAAGGGCATATAAAAGTTAGGAATCATTGATGTAACCCTACATGCAACCCTTGAATAAGAAATATCCGAAACAAATAGAAGTTATGAAAAGATTAAATAAAATATGAGTTTTATAAGAACAATAGCATGGATGCCAGTCTGTCTCTGCCTTAGCCTGTTATAAAGGCTGTTAGCTTTGCTACTGATGTTTTTTTGTTTGGCAAGACGGCAACAGAGCTGGCAACAGCAAAAAGAACAACATGTTCTTCAGTGGTATCACTGTCAACACATTCCCTCTTGCCTGCAGTCCAATGACACACTGTCCGGCCTTCATCTTCTCCTCGTCGAATAGCCTCTCCTGTTTGTCTGCATACTTCACCCCAATGTCCACTCGGGACTGGCAGCCCTTGGTCTTGGCCTGCAGGGGAAAGTGTACAGAAATCCAGTCACTGTTGAATGCCCCAACATTTTACTGGACACAATTCTATGAGCTTATTCAGGAGGGGGCTGTAGTTACATCCCGCTTCTGACACCATATGTTGATGAAGACGAGACTCCATTATTTTAGCTTCTGGAACATCTTTACGAAGACAAAACCTGACATGCAGTAATGCTCTGTTCAACAAGGTCAAGCGATTTATGCAAGTGGCAATTACACAGTTCAAATACAGAAGATTCTCATAAGGGATGCAACCATAAAAATACGTTTTAAAAGTTACCGTGCCAGCGAGAGACAGCAGTGTGCTCTGGACCTGGGTCATGTTCCCACTCTCAAACAGGTCGTTGGCCTCAAAGATATCATGGGGCTTCAGGCCGTACGTTTGGATAGATTTGATGAAGTTGGTGATGTTCTCCAGCTAGAACCAGACGAGTGCATAAGAAGAAAAGACGAGTAAAAAGCTTCTCAATAATTACATGAAGGTAGATTTTAGGAAGTCACACCTATAACGAGGCCATCACAAGCCATTGAGCTAAAAGGATCTCTGGCACACCGAGGTCTCACTATATTTCATATTCTAACCCAAATTCTATTTCAGTAAACTCACTGGTCCAGAGAGTTGCACCTCTAATAATAACAATCTACCTCTGCTTTTAAGCTAGTAAAAAAACAGGCTTGGTCAGCACAACAGCTCAGATTTATTCTCTAACTGTAAAACCAGCTGGTAAAGTACAGTTCAAGTCTGTTCACGTAGAGAGAACAATCCAAGCAGCTCACCTGATGCCAGTTCATGGTGGACGAGTTGATCTTTTTCACAGAGCCAGGTTGAAGTTTGTTGATCAGTCTAGGGGAGAAAGAGTTTGCTTACTTAGACTGCAGCACCTCATAGGTAACAGAAGGAATCAGAGGAGAAAAGGGTCTATATTACAGTAAAACCCACAGCAAGGAGGACAGGCAGGACGTATGCAATGGGTTGTATGATTTGATGTATAATGTTGTAGCTAGCAGAACATTTATGAGTGATGTCTTTGGTTGAATGCATTGGCTGGTGCCATAAAATGTGTAGCTTTATGGGTCAACGGATCCTGGCCCTATTCAGAAACGTACTTGCACAAGATGACACCATTTTTCAGGCCTTTCTGGAAGTCTTCCCCGATGTCACATCCGGTCGTATCCTCGATCCAGACCTTCAGCTCCTCCTCTCTCTGAGGGTCGTACTTTCCGGCAATCTGGGGAAGGTCAAAAGTTCATTACATCTTGGAAAAAGTTGTCAACATGTAGATTAAACTTTATTTTACAGTAATGTTTCCACTGGTATTTAGGAGAAAACTTTCCAATGGGTACTTCAAATAGTTACCAATTGTGTAGAATTATCTGGTACCTAATGGTGGCCATTGCTGCTTGTTTGAATGAATCCCAAAGAAACAAACAAGTAATTCATAGATTATTACAGTGTAATTACTAATTTACCAGGTACTTCCCGTATTAAAGAAAGTGCTACTAACGTATGTGTGGAAGTACTCATCATCAATTGATGACTTGGTCGTGGGCGTTTTCATTTCCAGAACAAAAATAAAGAATATTATGGTTTGTGCGTGTTAAAATTCTCTCTGAAGAGTTTATTATGGGCGGCCCCAAAACCATGATTCACGGTGTCAACCAATTGGGATAACTTTGTGTGTTATTCTTGCTGTTTAACAGCCCTTACAGAGCCAACACTGACATTAGCTCAAACACAAAACGCACACGCATCCTGTTCGGTTAACCACTTAAATCTCCTTGAAGCACAGGAAGGCAGCTGCATGGTATAGGGGAGAGTTAAACTATGCAATTTGACGCTGCATTCCCTGTTGAGAGGGTGTTTAAAGTGTTATCCTGATTTGTAAATACTTTGGTTGAGTAAATAATCAAAAGAAAGTATGAAGATGGAAACTGGCACTAAAAGCAACGTTTAGAAAACGTCATATATCTGCAAAAACACTGCAATGTTTGTACATAAAGTTATATTTTTTTAAGAGGCCTCTATATCTCTCAACAATGCATTTTGAGGTTGAAGTTACAAATACATACCAAAGAATAGTAAGACTGAGGAATAGGGTCAAAATATTATCCACAAATTTCCCTCCACGGCTAAAATGTGAAGCGGAACTTTAAGTACAACCGAATAAAGGACTTTCTGGGCAAACCGGTCCTGTCATTATATATTTGCTTCATTTGATTATCCCCAAATTAAAACAACATTGACTGCTTTAATTGCCCACAGGACATTTGAAAGATGTAATTTCGAGAGGCATGGTGAACTCAAGGAATTCATTCCTTGGCGCAATTTAGATCATGGGGAATGAGACTGTTAGGACGCTGAGTTGAAGGAGTTTAAATCAAATGGATTGAACATGGACCACTATTACGTTCTCAAAAAACATATTTGATAGTCTTGTCTAGTGGATCAGTTCCAAAGTCTGGGTTAACCATAATTTCACTTACCATCTAGAATTGTTAAGGGGCCTAGTCAAGGAGGAAAAACTCCTTGAATAACAACACTTCAATACTTCACATTGCATTGCTACATCATTAACGGCAGGAAATACCAGAGACAATGGACATCATTCATTGGTATGAGAGGAAACCACCAGCTTTACATCCACTTGGCTACCCGTACACTGTTCTGAGGACCAATGGGAAACCCTCGCCAATATAAGGACTCAGCCAAGGAATGCAAACAATAAATCAGCCGGTGGTCTAAAAGACACATTGCTAGGTCTCAGACACAGAAGAACACAATGCACATGCATCTGCTATGTGTAATCTGCAGTTAAATGGATCAGGGTAGTAACATGGGGACCTGAGTATTCCTTTATATAACATAACTTGGAACATGATGGGTAAAGTTTGTTGTTTATGAAAGATAAACAAAAATAATATTATATTAGTCATTATTCTCTATTTACATAAGTGAAGAGCCAGGTTGGTGAACTTTGCAAAGCATTTCAATTTCATTTCTCCCATTACACTGTAAAAGTGTAACACACGATTACAAAAAATAATAAGTACAGGAACACAAACGCTCTAAATATTCACTGTAAATTTGTGATAAAACTGTTATATTTGGCCCGAGGGATACAGTAGTAGGTTAACTCCTGGTTGTGCCATCCACACTGTCATTGATGTTTTGGATGAAGGGCATTTGCAGATAATCTAAGATCACTTAATTGGTCAAGTACACACAAGGTCCAACCGATTTGGTAGAAGCAATCCTCCGGTTGCCTGCTCACTTCCCGACAATTTTTTCCAGTCGGACCGGGATTCGAACTGGCAACCCTCTCTAACAGCTATACTACCTGCCACCAGAAACACTGGCACTGGCTCCTGTCAACGTTTACTTTTGAAAGTGCACATGTTCAAAAAGAGAACATATTTCTATTTGGATTGTTTTGCGATGCCAATTGTCAAATTACGCACGTAGGCGCACTGCGCACTACAATAGCCATTCACCAAGGCCCCAATCCACCACAGCGCAGGATGCAGCAGTTGTTCTCGTGATAAGACTGTGTGACCTCTGGATGGGTGACAAACTCAGGGACATGGATTGATGGATGTATGCATGAAGGACCTACAGTGTTGTACTGACCAGTTTCTCTATGTAAATGGGACAGTATAGGGATTTTTAACTTGCCACAAGAAAATATACATTGCCAACACGGGCAACGCCCATGCCTTTTTAAGCGCTTCCCAAAAGTAAACCAACTACTTAAACCAAACTAAAGTTTTTTTAAGTTAGCATTTTGTCATATTAATGAAGAGTGTTATCAAACGTATGTGCGTAGCCGGTAAAACTTGTAATTTGATAAAAGTTTCCCGCTTTATTTAGATCATTCCAAAAGTATAGTAGCTTTGCCCGTTCCACGTAATTATCTTTACACTCAGTCTACATCATAGCCCATGTAACTTAAAATACCTAGGCATACACATTTTTCAAAAAATAAATCAAGTTTTCCGTAATAAACCTCACTAACGCTATAGGCTACTACCATAAGGCAAATTATTCATTCGCACTTTACTCCCTTCCGTGAACACTTACCTTGCTTTTGACTTCTGCAGAAAACCCATAAGCAGGACCTCTGTTAAATGATGAGCCAGACATTATTATTATAAACGAGTTACTTTTCGTATAGATACTTTTGTATCAGTTTCTTTGTGCAAATACTTTTATTTTCGTTTCTCTTCCAGTTAAACTCCGGAGTGAACTAAACACTTCCTTTCTTTTTTCTTGCAACCAATAAAAATGCTTACACAAACTTGTACGCTTCGTTAATCGATTTTAGGCTCCACCTTCCCCTTTCTGAGTCTAGGTAGTGACTCGTGATTGATATCAAAAAGTCCTTATATGGAAGGAAAGTCCCACATTCCTGAATGGTGGGAGTATCCTATGGTCCAACCAGCAGTCATGGAGTCTTGAATCACCGTCGGGAAAAGTTTGAGTAGAGGAACTACCAAAACGAGCTACTGAATGACGTAATGATACTACTCTTGATACTACTCTTGAGACACATTTTTTTAGTGTAAAAGACCCCCTTTGCTCGTTCAAGGGGTTTGGAATTCTGAGAATGTTAATATCACTAGTAGGCTACATCCAAACGAGAACACGACATAAAACATTTACCCGAATATTTTAGTTTAGCCTACATTACACTAATTAGTCTTTTGACCAATCACATCAGATCTTTTCACATCAGCTCTTTTTCAGAGCTGATTTGATTAGTGAGTGAAAAAAAGTCATAATTGTTCTGGCTGTCTAAACGCAGCCTTAGTGTCGTTGTCAATTCAATTCGAGTCTTTGGAATATTATCTTGATAATCCATGACATTACACTTCTTAGTCTCAAATGAAAATGGCATACTGAACTCATTTGGATACCTACCAACAACGTTATCCAACATCTTTAGCCCAATTCAGTATCATAAGCTATTTCCTATTATTCTGTGAGTTCCACCGATGAGACAAGACTGTTACTACCAATTGGATACCACAAAATTGGGTAGAAAAGGGGGTAAAAAAAACAAAAATGTATAGGTTACACTTCTTTTTTTTTTATTAGTCTCGGGCTGTTGTCCGTAGGTGCACCGATTCAGCTGGCCATGTGGCCTGGTCGGCCAACTGTTGGCATTTTTAACCATTTTATGTGTCTGAAGGTACAAACTCTACCTTCACGGCAGGCCCATATGGCAAATTAAGTGCAGTATAGGCCTATAGTTGATACTGTGAGATTTCAAAACGTTGAAAACCATGACTAGAGAGAAACTGTCAATGAATACAGCAAAGAGATGCTGTTTTATTAGTGAGTTGATGTGTAAGTTCTTACTCACAACTGTCGACACTTTGTATTCAACACTTTCATAAGCCATAAAATGCATGTTTTTCCTATTTCACTAAGCACTACAACGGCGCATTTGGACTCAAAGTGATCTTGACTCAGAAAAGGTTGGTGACCACTGTTTGTCCTTTTAACACTATCAACATTTCCCTTTACTGTGCCAATTGTGATCGAATCAATGCAAAATTTGCCACTTTCAATGCAACATACTGAAACCAAACAAATTATGCAAACTTTGTTCTAGTCAGAATGCATCAGAGTAGGATTCTATTGCATTGACAAGCGCTACTCAGCCCGTAATCTACACAGACCGGTGCGGCATAACCAATCAGAGCTGCAGTAGGCCTATATGCAAATAGACCATTGCCATATATGGATTTTTTAAATTTAACCATTATTTTACTAGGCAAGTCAGTTAAGAACAAATTCTTATTTACAATGACGGCCTACCCCGGCCTAACCCTAACGATGCTGGACCAATTGTGTGCCGCCCTATGGGATCTGTGACATTTACTTTGAACTGGACTGTGTTTACAGCATGAGTGCTCGTGAGTAGATGCACTTGTTTTGAGATAAAAGCGACGGCTGCATGTAGCCATGTGTGCACATTGTGTTAATATTCTTTGTTAGTTAGTGAGTTATTAGTCCAGTTATAGATAATTCGTAGTCAGCAATAGGGGTGATTGCTTCCTACAATAGCACAAAACGTGTACATTTCTAGACATCTTTGAAAGGCGAGTCAGGTAAAGAGCTTTTTTGTCTTTAAAGGGCAGTGTTGTATTTTGAGACAGGCTTGAATAAGCTAAGTAGCCAATAGGCTGAGGGAAGCATATTTTGTCTCATTCTCTGTAATAATGGTATGGGAATAATAATGCTTTTTATTTTGTGAAGTTGTTTCTTGCATTAAACAACACAACAACATCCTTGTCTGAAGGACAAGTGGATAAACAGGTTAATGTCAAGCCCTGCATGTTTGTTTTTTTAAGTCTCATGGAATGTAGGCCTACATTGAACACCACACACTGGCTTCTACTGTAGGCAGAATGATAGAACAGCTATTTCAATGTTAAAATGTTATGGGATGCATTTTCTCCATCATTTTAGATGGTAGACCACTCTGGTAGGCCTACATTATGATTCAATTGCAACAGTATCCTACATGGCCACAATTAAAACTGTAACTTAAAGCGGGTACAGCCTCAGTGTTCACAGTCAAGGTGCGCTGGAAGTTGCACAGAATTTCACAAAGTTCAAGTTTGCACTCAGCAGACGTGAAATTTGCTCAGTGCCGAAAAAAATTAGAGGGAACTTTGGTTGCAAAGTAGCTAATAAGTAGTAAGTAGTTGAAATGTCGCTAATTAGCTCAAATGTTAAATTTGTCCCTGATGAGATTCAAACTAGCAACCTTTCAGCTGCTAGACATTAGTGTTATATGCACGACAAACCACCATACTTTGTTTTTGCCTTAAGTAACCATCTGTCTTATGTAACCATGCCAAACCTAACATATCATACTAATTTGAGTGTGTCGGATTTACATTCACTATGTTACGTCTAGTCTATGAGACCAGGCTGGGAGTTTGGCTGCTGCTGTACCCTTGCAGGTGGTGTGGGTGTCTGGCAGAAGTACAGTTGAAGTCAGAACTTTACATACACCTTAGCTAAATATATTTAAACTCAGTTTTTCACAATTCCTGACATTTAATCCTAGTAAAAATTCCCTGCCTTAGGTCAGTTAGGATCACCACTTTATTTTAAGAATGTCAGGATAATAGTATAGAGAATTATTTGTTTCAGCTTTTATTTATTTCATCACATTCCCAGTGGGTCAGAAGTTTACATACACTCAATTAGTATTTGGTAGGATTGCCTTTAAATTGGGCCTCTAACTTGGGTCAAACCTTTTGGGTAGCCTTCCACAAGCTTCCCACAACAAGTTGGGTGAATTTTGGCCCATTCCTCCTAACAGAGCTGGTGTACCTGAGTCAGGTTAGTAGGCCTCCTTGCTCGCACACATGTTTTTTCAGTTCTTCCCACACATTTTCTATAGGATTGAGGTCAGGGCTTTGTGATGGCCACTCCAATACCTTGACTTTGTTGTCCTTAAGCCATTTTCCCAGAACTTTGGAAGTATGCTTGGGGTCATTGTCCATTTGGAAGACCCATTTGCAACCAAGCTTTAACTTTAACTGACTGATGTCTTGAGATGTTGCTTCAATATATCCACATAATTTTCTTACCTCATGATGCCATCTATTTTGTGAAGTGCACCAGCCCTCCTGCAGCAAAGCACCCCCACAACATGATACTGCCACCCCCGTGCTTTACGGTTGGGATGGTGTTCTTCGGCTTGCAAGCCTCCCTTTTTCCTCCAAACATTACAATGGTCATTATGGCCAAACAGTTCTATTTTTGTTTCATCAGACCAGAGGACATTTCTCAGAAAAGTACGATCTTTGTCCCCATGTGCAGTTGCAAACCGTAGTCTGGTCTTTTATGGCGGTTTTGGAGCGGTAGCTTCTTCCCTGCTGAGCGGCCTTTCAGGTTGTCGATATAGGACTAGTCTTACTGTGGACATAGATACTTTTGTACCTGTTTCCCCCAGCATTTTCACAAGGTCCTTTGCTGTTGTTCTGGGATTGATTTTCACTTTTGTGAAAAAAAGTGCATCTCCTTCCTGAGCGGTATGACAGCTGCGTGATCCCATGGTGTTTAGGCTTACGTACTACTGTTTGTACAGATGAATGTGGTACCTTCAGGCGTTTGGAAATTGCTCCCAAGGATGAACCAGACTTCTGGAGGTCTACATTTTTTTATGAGGTCTTGGCTGATTTCTTTTGATTTTCCCATGATGTCAAGCAAAGAGGCACTGAGTTTGAAGATACACCTCCAATTGACACAAATGATGTCAATTAGCCTATCAGAAGAATTGGGTCAGAAGAATTTTCCAAGCTGTTTAAAAAAGGCAGTCAACTTAGTGTATGTACACCTCTGACCCACTGGAATTGTGATACAGTGAATTATAAGTGAAATGTCTGTAAACAATTGATGGAAAATTACTTGTGTCATGCACAAAGTAATGTTCTGACTTGCCAAAACTATAGTTTGTTAACAAGAGATTTGTGGAGTGATTGAAAAAACAAGTTTTAATGACTACAACCTAAGTGTATGTAAACTTTTGACTTCAACTGTATATCGTTTGATAACTGCCTGAAGGGGTAGGGAAGCAACAGGTTCATGAATCCGATATGAACAGCCACCAACCACCAGAGAATGACGAGGAGAAGTGGGGTCACAAGTGAGAACTTAGAGGGCCCAAAGACCCAACAGGCAACAGAGCTCTGACCTGGTCCTCAGTGACATGTTTCCAGACAGTCACAGGAGTGCAGCTGGTTGTCAGAGAGGTGACGCCATGGATGTGTAATGATAATTCACAAGTCTAAAAAGGAGGAGTCTTCTAGAAGGAGCAGCAGTTCATTGACTACAACTCGGGTGAGGTAAAAGTGCACTGTGCAGCTTAGTCATGGGTTGATTGGAGTGATTCAGCACGGAGGTGTTCTGAAATGCATGTAGAGACTTGGTTATGCTATCAGGAGGAAGGGAGTTGAGTTATTGCGGTTTATCATAACAATGACGACAGCTACAGAACCTTATTCAAAAATATATAAAGCTATGATATACATTTCTGTTTAACCATATAACTTGTCATTGCCCATTCTACTCCATGCTTAAAACCAACTGAAGTGCTCCATGAGGACACTGAGTATACACAACGAAAAAAAAAGAAGTTATAAACCCATAAACATACGCATTTACTTCATTAAACGTACCATATTAATACCAACATTAAACAGTTAAACCTGACTACAGGTTGGGTTTATATTGTGTCAGAATTAAGAACAGAGCAGAGGGTTTAGAATGTCACTTTATTTTTCAAACTATTGAGAGATGTTAAACACTGAACAAATAAAGATGTCCCAGTCAAAACTGACCAGATCCACATCAATCATCTTTAACATTTCTTTATTGCGAGCTGTGTTTGAGTGATATCGCAGTCTGCAATTTACCCATACTGGACCAGTGTTCACTAAGGACCATTGCTTCGGAAAAAAATGGTGCATATTCCAGCATTATCGGACATAGAATTTGGAATTGTCCCTGACATAAACCTAGCTCCAAGGACAGGAGTATTTTGCGGAACAAATACATATTCAAAGGCACATTGGTAGGGATGGATTTAGCGGCACACAGTCTGATCTTCGCCGATCTAAAGTTATGTCATATGTGGAGAACAGGGGCAATGCAAGATGAGAAAAGGGAAAAGAAACTACTTTGAACTACCATGTTTGTTACATGGAAATAGTTTTTAGAATGTGATGGTAACACAGCACTCTAGGTTTATGTAGTTAACAAAAAAAAGCTAAATAAACTATGCTTGTTCATTCACCATCATGCATGCTTCTCAATGAGTAGAACATTCCTGCAAAACAAACGCTTAAAAAGATCTGAGGGAATTTTGACATGGATGTCAAAACTATGTACAAAATTTGAACTTGCAGGTGTGTTGTATTTTTATCTACATGTAACTTTGTGTCAATTATGGAATTACAAAAGTTATCTACCACTGTATAACTAAATACAAAAAGGTCTAATTTCTGTACATTCACTAAGGCTGTTCAACTTTAAAAATCTTGTGATGAAATTCCATAAGGCAAAATGATCGCTAAAGGAATGGTGACAAGTATAGTTCGCGCATACAAACACTTCCGTATTTTCTTGTCCTCACAATTGTTTACAGTTTTAATGCTAGCGCCCTCTGTTTTGACATTTTTGCTCACAGTTCTGCCTGGGTGAGGATTGCTAGGGGATATGGGAGGAAATACTAAATGTACATTTAACAAATAATTAATTGAAAAAGTAAACAGATTTTTTTTTTTTTATTTAAAAAACTTTTTGAATTGAACACATTCAAAAACAGGCAAAATTTGTTTTAGTATTTCCTCCCGGTAATAATTGTATGATGGCATGGGTACATTAGAACAGAGTGAGGAGAGAGATGTGAAGTGTATGGAATGTTGGATAGCTAACGCGCATTGGCCAATAAAAAGAAAAGACTGTGCAAAACAATGGTATGCCTCGTTTGCATTGCAGAGCAGGTCAACATTATGTGACGCAAACAGAAAAGCTCTACAGGTTTTGTACATCTGTTTCGATAAACCTCCCAAAAAACAGAAAAAGATCAAATAAATAGATGCATACATGATAAGACATTTTATAATTTATTTTTTTATATATATGTCACATAAAGCTTCTTGTAACTGCCAAATTGGTGCCAGTATTCCACTTGCTGGACACATTCGGCTTTACCTGTGCTAGATGAACTCTTTCAACCCCTTCTGAGCATAACTGTGCCTCAACTGGACACCTAAACCCCAGCCAACCCTCAACTAGAACCTTAGTTTGCAATTCCTTGTTAGTAGCAGCACTGCAAACAGGGGCACATCTTTTCTGCAACTTTTTAAAAAATCTTTGAAAGAAAAGAGAACTGAAATAGCAGCCCTTTGACAAACCAACTTTTTTTCTTTTCTTTTTACCAAAACCTCATTCGATTATCTCTGAGGGAGGCACGGAGGGAGTTTTGCAGTTCTGGCTTTCCACAACTCAGTGGCTAAAAAAAATAGTTTTCCTTCCTCTGTCAAGTGACAGAGAGAGACACTCCATCTACTCAGTCTAGGCAGACATATGGCAGGATGTTTAGTTTGCTCTCATCCCCATGCGGATCCAAAGATATGCACTCCGTCCAGTCGTACCAAGTGCCCTTGGTGTCGCAACAACCGTTTACCCCTTGCCAGTGCTCCATATGTACTCTGTGGAGGTCCTCGTCAGTCACCTCCCGACTCACCCCCGGTGTGTCCGTTACCGAGCTGTCCAGCTGCAAGACGTGGACTCCTCGCCTCGCCTCCCTAACATCGCTCTCCTCCCGTTTCAGGTATTCTGACATGAAAAAGTGTGCGCCGGGGGCCTGGACCCCCGAGGATGTGAGCACGTTGCTCTGAAGGTTTAGGTAGGACTGGATGATGTCGTTTCGGGACAGCTCTTTCCAGTTAGTCTGTTGGAAGGGGCTGGGGGTGGGAGCGGGATGCTGCTGCAGGGGCAGGTGAGTCCTCTGCTGGGGCTCAGGGGGAGGTGGCCTTGGAGGTTCTTCCACCTGAGAGGGTTCTTTATGTACCATCGACTTGATCTGCCCCGTCACAGGGTCAAACGTTAGCCTGCGCTCTTTTAACCTCACAGGCCTCGTTTGGTCCTCTGTGTCCTGCCCCTGCAGGTTGACAGAGTAGTCTCTGGACCTGTACTTCTTCCTCTTTTTGCGGTCCGAGCTGGAGGCAGCGACTTCTGCCTCAGCCTTGACCACCACTACAGAGGAGGAGGGGGTGGGTCTATGTAGTTCTGAGCACTCAGAGTTGGTTGGGGCGGGCTGGGAGGTGGGAGGGAACACCGGCGGGGGTTCCAGTGTTGCAGCGTTGCGTGGGGGATGGGTAGTGACCTCTGAGGAGCCGGGCCAGTGCACTGAGGCCCTATGGGCAGGGGGTGGCAGCCCATCCACATGAGACACTTCGGCTGGGGGCTTTAAAGACTGGGACGACAGCAAGCGAGGGCTCCGGGCTGGGCTTGGGATAGTCCCTTTTGGTGCATATGTTGAAGAGCGCTTGGACATCGTCTCTTGCTTCATAGTTCGCGGACTCCGCAAACTTGATGAGAGACAGTGGGGGCTTTTGGCCTGATACTGTCCACCGCCTCCTTCGTCCAGCCTTGCCTGCTGCTGCAACACAGCAGTCTTGAGTAAAGAAGAAGTGCTAGGTAGTTTGGTGAGGCCCGGGGAGCTTGGGTGAGGCTTGACAGCATTGACAGGGATTCTACTATGTTTGTCATTCTCTAGGGGCTCTGTACGGGCCCTGTCCGGCGATGGGGGAGCCTCAGGGCTACCTGCAATCCCATTTGTGGGTGGTGGTGGGGTGTTGTTCATCTGCTCGTAGGGGGACAAGTTGGAGATTTTGGCCACTAAGTGCACACTGTCCCTTTGCTCCCCTCTACGCTTTCTGCTGCTCGACTTCTCCGCTTTTGGCGAGTGGGTGTTGTGGACGTCATTTCTGGTTTTCACCTCTGGGACACCCTTGCTTACCATTGAGACATCAGGGGGTGGAATGTCAGTCCGAAGGGGGTGGGCACTGCCATTTGCAGAGCCCGGGACACAGATGGCCCCCCGCGATGGAGTCTCATTTTGCCCTGGCTCAATCAATTTCTGCCAGCTCCGCAAAAGCTTCTTGGCACGCTTGGCAAGGTCTTCATCCTTGGTCTGCTTCCTCACATCATTGATCAGTTTCCCTAAGCGAGTTTCCTAAGTTGGTAATAAAAAATAATCAAAAAAGTGGTTAAAAACACCAGAATCATTGTCACAATACATTTTTTTTTTTACTTAGAAAGCTTTGGGTCTTACCTCAAGAGCTTCTTTGGTGATAGGGAACTTCTCCAAATATGTGATAACTTCTAATACTGCCACCATATTGCAAATCTGCTGGAAGGAGCAAAAGTGGTGATCAGAACACAGAATTTCTGACAATATTGCTCAACAGTCAAGTCATTTAAAAAGATGGTGTCAAGCAACTGCAGTTACTAGCTAGCTGATACTTCTAAGTAAACAACAGTTGGCTTGCGAGCTGGCCTATTACCTAGCTAGAGCTAAACGCTATGCTGGTTATCAACTGGCTAACAAGCAATCTGGCCAATTACTAGTGATGTTGAACGTTCAGGCTGCTGCACAGACACTATGGCAGTTCTAGTCTAGAGAGCCAGGTTAAATTGTGTTTGAGTGCATAATAATGAGTGAGAAATAGGTGCAATAGCTTGGTGAGTGGGCAGAATATACTATCATCCTAAATTTACATGTTGAATTATTTTGTCATAAAATTATTTTATATGTGCTAACTTCCCTAATGTGGACAGTTTGTGTTACACAAGCTTGTATTTTCACCACAAATGGTGTAATTACACTTTTTTTTTTATTTTTTTTTTTTTTACCTCAGATTGGTGATTGGTAATATAAAAGTTAGTCATCAAGATTAAAAGAATGCTGTCTGGTAAATGTAAAGACAGCTAAGTGAGACAACCACGTATCACTGTCGTAAGGACATTTTTTCTCTCTCAATGATACTAAATCGATTGCTTTAAACAGTCATATTTTTGGTTTGTAGAATGATGTGACGATTCAATAAAACGATGCAGTCCAAAAAAAAGTGTTGGGTTTCCTTTGGCTATCTACTGCAAAAACATTGTGGCACAAGGAGATGAGCTAATAAATGGCTACTACAGGTTCACATCTATCGACAGGTAGGCTATATGTAGTATACCCAAGATCATTATGGGTTGTCCGTTAGAAGAGCGCAAATAGTACATGTTGCCGTGGTTATTTTCCAAGATCCGTGGATTAATATACAATATCAATGTGAAAGATTTGTGCGCACTACTGATTACAGTACAAGACACTTGGTAAATGTTGGTGTGAGTAGTTTATACGGTAGTAATTTAGCAAAATATATGTTCTCGACACATGTATGACATGTATGTGTACAGAGTAATTTTTTGTTTTATCTTCAAAATAGCACAACCTATTTCTGCATGTTATGAATTTGGACATTTAAAATGGATATTTTGACAGTGGACTAATGAATCAAAAATCGATGACAACCGGAAGCAGCAACAGTACCATTTTCAATTGATGTTTTAGGAATATCAACAGGATTCTACTTAATCACGTAAAAACTACTGAATGAGCCCAAAACGTGCTTTGATGTATTGATTTTGATGATACAACTGAAGTCGTGAAAATACGTTTCTTTTTCCTACAATTATTTAAAGCATGATATAGTAGCTTGTTGCACATAACTTGCTAAAGTATACCTAAATGATCTTATCCATAGCAGGAAACACTGAATAAGAGCCTGACAACTAGGTAACGTTACATGACATGAGGCTAGCCATGTTAACCTGATGCTACTTATAATCTTAGCTAGGTAACTAGTTTGCAGGTTGCAATGAGCAGTCAACTGTATAGCCATTGCAGCTACGGTAGCTAATATTGTAGCCAGGTAGCTTTCTACGAGTTAAGTTAACTAAGCTATCTAAACCTTGGCCAACAAAATCACTACAGGTGTTTAGATAGGTATTGGATAACACATGTCATGTGATTAGCTAGCCAACTACTTTTAACTAGCTAGAATTTAACAGATAAACACTTGTTTGAAACAGAGGTTTCATTCGCTGGCTCATTGGATAACTAGGCAAAGTTCGTTAACTAGATCGGTGAATGAATTAGAAACGAAGCTTGCCAATAAATACCAAAACAAGTTCGACCTCACTCATTTTGACAAGTTAGCTAGCCAACCCAACGTTAGTTAGGTACTTGGTAGCTATTAGCTAGCTTACTGTTAGCTACGCAACAACGTGTATTTCGACACGGACGAGGAATGGGAGAAAAATCAAGTGGGCTAGATAGTTAGCTAACTAACGTTAGGCTGACGCTATTTTGTCTGATATCCATTTAGTGTATCAAGAGTTAAGCTAACTTGTTTTCAACATAGTTGGCTAAACATTACCCTGTTGGCCAGGCTAGCAACGAAGTTAGCTACGTTAGCGTAGCAAGCTGGCTAGTTTTAACTACCTACAGTAGATAAGTCAGTAGCTAACTTAAGCTAGCAAGCAAGGTGTCAACTCACAAGCTTGTATTATTAACTATAATTTATCAGTGGATATTGGGCATATTATTTTTAAATAAATATGACGGCAAGTATTCGTCCTGATAGCCACATCGTGTTGCTTGCTACTCACATTGCTGTGACTATCGATGGCCTGCAGCAGCCGGTCTCTCATCTGCTGCGGAGTTGCTGAGGCCGTTGTCATTGCCTGTTTGGTGCGATCCGGCGGACGGGGGAGGAATCCTCCAAAACGAATACTGTGGTACTTGTCGACACTCACGGGCCTTTATGGAGATATGCTAGATACTTGAGCCGCATATTTATCTAATGCATGTACGCTTAAACGTTCGTATAATGTCACATTGATTCGGAGACGTTTATCGCCTGCTGCTGCCTCTTCGGCGCTCTGGAAACTCACCACCAGCTGCTGACTGCTGGATCGTTCACAACGGCCTATTGCATTATGGGATGCAATGGACGCACACTTGACCCGCGCACGTAGCTGAACCTAAACACACCTAGGGTAAGTGCAGGCCTAGTGGGAAGGCCCAACTACTGTGTTTTCAATAACATTTTCTTACAATACCTACTGTGAAATTGTAGCTTATATTAAACACTACAAATGTAAGTGTTCAGTTCTAGCTGTTATTTTTTTCAATAGGAAGTTATTCCTACTGATGGTGCCTTTTGTGTATGACCCTGCATTGTATTGTTCTTATGCAATAAAAAGCTAAATTAGGTGAACATATGGTCCTATGGAAACCTCACTGGACTTGATTAGGTCAATGATTCTTTGTAGTCTAATAGTGTGGACTATTTACTGGCCCAAGCAGTTAAAATAGTTATTGTTAGCATTGCTTTCCTCCAAACTGTTGCTGAAATGTTCATTTGCTGGGTCTATACAGGATGTGACTAGAGGGGCCAGGGGAACCAGGTGAATAAGGTTCTTTCCAGCGACTCACCTGGGAAACTCCCAAATATGTGGAAAAAAATGCCAATTGATGGGAACTAAATGCATTATCTTTCTGAAAAGTTAAGTAGTTATATTTTAGCTGACAAGATTTGAATGTGACCGCTTCAGGTACAATGGCTCTACAAATATTATTATTATTATTATCGTCATCATCATCATCATAGTGTGTGAACATAATATTTGTGCTCTCTACAGCCATTCTACCTCTCATGATCACCAGATGGAGACATTGTACAACAATAAAACCATGGGCCAACAACATTCAGTGGGGTCAGTCACATTAATATGCTTATTTAGATTTTATTTAATCTAATTTCATTTACAAATAGTAATTCAAAGATACAAAGACTGAAGCCTTCACACAAGAAAAATACATTAGGTATGATTCGAATAGAAGCTTAACATCCGTTTTCAGTTATTTAGCACACATTTAATACAGCCCACATGGATTTTTTGGTCTGTTTTTTTCCCGTTTTTATATAAAAGCACAATTTAAAAAGAACAAGATTTGATCCATTCATTTTAAAGGGTCAGCTCAACAAAAGTACAGGATCGCCAAGCTGTTCTGCTGAATGCTAGGATTTGCATATTCGATGAGCATAACTGTCCTGTTGCTGTAAGTACAGTAGGTGTAGTATCCAGACATTGCAGTTAAATACATTTGCAACATTTGAGTAATAGAACTGAAAAGAAAATACATTCTATTACAATTTAGCTGCCGTTGTATGAGAAAGGGACCACTAGAGTGGGCCATCCCCCAGTAAATGCACATAGAGGATTTCTAGTTTTTTTGTTGTTGTGGTAACTATCCTGAATGATCAAACAATGATTATCTCCATTTAATCTGTCTGGTTGATTTTCCTTTTTTACATGTATTGCCACTATAATAAATAAAAACATTTACAGAATTATATTGAGATCTGCATTTTATCCTACTGGAGATGCTTTTGGTGAGCAGGTTTTAGTCACACAGAGTGTTTGCACATGGTTAACCTAACCTAGTCAGAGCTAAATATTTGCTAAAAGCAAAAAATATCACATCAATACTTTTTTTTTTTTACATCATAATGAGATATTTACAAATTTGGTACATGTAGAAAGAGTTACCTCAAGGTATCAAGATGTCAGTCTTAATAATGCAGTAGGTTATGCAGTGAGAAATAAACTTAAGATAAAGCCGATTTATATTTTCCTAAAATATTTTCCTTTTCTAAATGTAAACAATTCATAGACAAGTGTATAGTTTTAAGTTTATGTAATTCTCAGTCTAACAAAATGAAAATGTAACTTTTGAGATGCAGTGGGAAATTAGAGTATTTGAAGACTATTTCAACATTGACAGAAACACATTTTAGTGAAGGACACATAACAATGTGCTCCAAAATAAGTGCATTACTGGAACTATAAATAAGAGTTAAAGGGACAATTTATGAACGTAGTACTTGGAAATACAGTTATTTATTTAGCAGCTATACAGCCTGGATCTGTCGGTTTCAGCATTGGACAGCTCCATTGTCACAGTCATGACATTAAGGGAAGCTGTCAACTGCTGATTCAGTCAGGCAGCCAGGCTAGTATGTTAAAACGTTGAGATGGCCATGTTTGGCTATGTAATACTTAAATATTGCCCAGATTACCTGTCTGGTGTCACGGGAAAGTTGATGGGTTTACAGCAGGGTTATTCAACCGGGGGTCCGTGAAGGTACTGCAGGGGGTCATCGAAAATATTTATTTATATCACTAAGCAACAGAATAAACTGATTTTAAATGACATACCTACAGTATAAAATATGGTTAGCTTTCTTGACTTGGACATACATTTTTGACAAAACACAACTAAACTCTGTTTAACCAGCTGCCCTTAGCGAAAATGGGTTTCGAGCTAATAGGCTATATTAGAGTTTATACTTCCTCTTCTAATTAGAATGTGGGGTGGTGGAAAGCATCTACCAAATCTATGTATTTTAAATTGTTGATTACTTCTTGCTCTTATCAGTCACCTAATGATAAGACAATACGTGAAAACATTTATTTTTGCTAACATATGATGGGGTTCCCTGGGTCGCCGATTTGTCTGGGAGCTAGTCTCTGGGCATGAAAAGGTTGAAGACCCCTGGTTTACAGTATCCTGTGTGGATGGCAAGGGTCAATTTCATATTAAAACAACATCTTTCCCCTTATTGTGGCAGTAATAATAGATATTTCAAAGAAGTCAGATTTACTACATAAATACAGATTTTTTTTTTAAAGAAAAGACAACTGATTGTAAAAACACAGTTAAGCAACACGGAGTTTGGATCAGTCTGAAAACATTTGTAAACCGATACTAAGTCAGAAAAACAGAACAGAAGAACAATGACAAACTACAGCACATTAATTCTCAGTGCATGTAACACACATTTTCACTATTGACATATCACATAAAGCACAAAAACATTTATACCGAAAAGCAATAAACACAGTTAATCTATACACTCGGCAAACAGAATACACTTCAGTGGGCATCTAGCGCATAAACACATAGAAGATCAAATGTATAAGTACAAACACCAGATAATTGCATCTCCATGTGAATAAAAGGCTGATAAAACATGTATTTTTGTTGCTTTTGGACACAGCAGTTCAGTTTGTGTGAGGCCTTGCCACTGTTCGAATCGAAGATGGACAATTGACCATACAAGGAAAACGTAACAGAACATTAAACCACATTTAAGTCTATTCCACCTTTCTTCCAATATAATCTTTTGCATGACATTGTGCTTGATAGAAAAAAAGAACATACAAAATAAAACCAACTAAAAATAAGAAAAAATCTCATCTTGAAACTCATGCAAAGTAATCAGAAAAAAGGAAAAGAAAACATTTCCACACACAAAAAGTAAAAATCAAGCGCTAAAGATTAGAAATCCGGACTGCTTCTGATTCAGAACCACTCTGGCAGCCAAAACGGTTCTGACATTCAGATCTGTAACCAATAATATACATGTATATAAAATATTGGTTTTCAGGAGAAACTCTTAAAATCAATGATCGAGGAAAACAACAAAACCTGAATGCGAATATTCTAAGATATTATATTTCATTAATCTCTTAAAGTTAGGTAAATATAGGGAAAATACTACATTTCCCAGAATGCATTAGTGTTGGCCCTAAAGCCTTCAAAATAAGCCAAACAAATGAAATAGTTGGTGGAAATATAATTGGCTATTCTATGCACTAAAATAGAATATGAACATTGATTCCAGAGAAAAGTCGTATATTCTTTGGTATCTGGAAGTGTGACCCGTCAGATTCAGTGAAAAACTGTTCTATGTCTGAGTGGAATTTCTTTGAATTGCACAGAATTTAATTCTACTTTCTGTCAATCAAACTCAAATTCTACATCCTGTGGGGTGTGGCCAATTCAATTCAAATTTGAACTCATGAATTGAATGGGAGTCAATTCTAAAATTCTGATTTGAGCACATACCTGACTGATATAAACCACATAACTAGTGGTATTTCTTCAAGGTGAATTTACTCACACAGTACTGAAGTATAGATAGCGAATGACACAGTTAAATGCATATTATATGATAATAGTGGGTTTTGTTTATAGACTCTATGCACAACAAGATGACTGTTCTCACTCCTGTCTATGAAATTTTAGTACATATTTTAATATTAACCATTAAAGTGGTTTCTCACAGCACTCTTTGATGCATCAATTGTTACATCTAATTGCTTCCCAATTACATGATTACTTCACCCTGCTTGTATTGTACTTGTAGCTACGCTTGAAGCACAACAGGAGCATGACCAGTCATATCTGTTCTGCAGTGAGAAATCTATCCAAAAATACAAAGTTTATAATATCGGCTTCCAAAATTGGAGCATTTCAAAGTCACAATATCAGATGCCTCACAAAAAATACTAGCTGATTAAGTAAAAAAAAAAAAAAAAAAAAAAGTTTTTTTTTTTATACAGACTATAAACATATGCTTTTAAAAAATACACTTTCTTTTTTTAACAAGAAGTCAAGTTTGACCAAACACATGGGGAAACAGGTCCAGTGCACATAACAGTCGCTCAGAGGGGGGTGAAAAAGTCCCAGGGCTCAATGCTTTAATGTTGTGAGGAAAGTGCAAAGTAAATTGCAGGGTAATGTCATGGGTACATCCAATGAAATTACTCACAAAAAGCAAGCTCACTTGACATGAACTATTAACGGGTAAACTGTAAAGCCTACAGCCGCAACAATACTGACATTCTGACACTATGCATCCACAAAAGCCTGAAGAGCTAATGACAATGAGAGGAAACATGTGACACACACACACACACACACACACACACACACACACACACACACACACACACACACACACACGGCAAATGAAGGCGTCAAGATTATGATAATACTGTATGAAGGAAGATGTGATTAAATACATTCTGGTTGCAGCAATGCTGTTCTAATATAGAGGCAGTTGAATCTTCTTGTCAGAAAATAATCACATTTTAGCAGTAACATCTACCTCTGACACATCCATGAGAATCACACAAAGGGGTCAATTTTCTAATATATGCAGCATTTGTCTTTTGTCATGCTTTTTTGCTTTTTCTTCCAAAGCCAACGTGCAGAATATATCATTTGAATTCTCCTCCGTGAAGTGTAAAAACAAAGTCAAATGTAAATTAAAATGTAGCAAATGAAACATGCCAACATGCTCATTTCTTTGCTGAGAAAAAGCAATCAAAATGGTACTGTACAATTCAACAAGGTCATTTAGTTTAGGTACTTTGTTATGTCTATTAGATCGCTAATAACGCTCAGTCCTCAATCCATTTAATTTGTTTTGCATAGATATGATAAGCAAGATCCAATTTAGAAATGACAACTAATGGAAGCAAAGCATCTAATTCACAAGTAACAACTTTAAGGGCACCAGAAATGTGATACCTCGGCTCAATTAGGCTGACATGGGTCAATTAGACCAATTAGGCTGACATGGGTCAATTAGACCAATTAGGCTGACATGGGTCAATTAGACCAATTAGGCTGACATGGGTCAATTAGACCAATTAGGCTGACATGGGACAAATCTGGACCAATTAGGCTGACATGGGACAAATCTGGACAATTAGGCTGACATGGGACAAATCTGGACAATTAGGCTGACATGGGACAAATCTGGACAATTAGGCTGACATGGGACAAATCTGGACAATTAGGCTGACATGGGACAAATCTGGACAATTAGGCTGACATGGGACAAATCTGGACAATTAGGCTGACATGGGAAATACAGTACCACTTCACAAAATGTGTGAATATAAATATGAAAAGCAAAATGGTAACTAGTGAAAAGCAGTGGATAACAACTTGAGCAGAGATACACCTCCCTGTTCAACTTGGTCATATTCTCCCTAGAGCACATTTCAGTCCGGTGTTGGTCATATTTTCACAATAGCGGCATTTTGAATGAGGCCTACCTCATATTCTCATACTAGTGCCAATCTAAGTCAGGCCTAGGCATTGGAAGGTTGCTTGATAAAGGTTTGCACTTCACTGCTTGTCTCAACAAGTTGCACAATTACAAAAAAAAATTAATGGAGAGATTGGCGATCTTAGCTTTCCATATCATGTAATCTTATAAGGCAGAATCTGGTTATCACAGTGATTCATTCAGATTTCATGTCTATCTTGTTTGCATCTCCAAACCAGCTACCATAGTAAATATTCAATGTAATTTCAGGAATAAAGTGCCAAAATGACCCTATGACATCCCTTTTTTTGAAAACTCTACAGAGTTGTAAGTGATTTTTCAAGGATTGTTTAACTTGAATGTAGACCTTACTTTGGTTGCCGTGGCCAATCACAAGCTAAAGATGAGGGTTAGCACTCCTAGTTGTTCAACAAAGGAAACCACTGACTGTTTACCTGACGGGTATACTACGAAGCAGCATAAATTAGTTCGCCAGGTAACTTTGATAAACAACCAGAAATAACTATTTATGTTCTGGATCATGAAGAAAGTTATACTTAGATATACATTTTTGGTCGTTGAGTCAATTAGACCTTGCCCATTTCAAGTTTATCTTCACAAAAAAATTACAAGTTACTTCTGAATATTTAGGCAAGTTAGCTGGCTAACTCATTGAACCCGCTTTCTAGTATACCCTTCAGCACTAAAACATGTTGAGCAACCCTGAAACGTTGACAGAATTTATGGACTGAAAGTGCGACGTCAAGTTTGGAAAGAAACCAAAAGTAAAATAATGGCCAAAAAAACTGCACCAATAAATACAACTACCGTGCCTTCAGAAAGTATTCACACCCCTTGACTTTTTCCACATTTTGTTGTGTTACAGCCTCAATTTAAAATGGATTACATTTAGATTGTGTCATTAACCTACACACAATACCCTGCACACAATACCCTATGTCAAAGTGGAATTATGTTTTTAGAAATGCTTACAAATGAATTAAAAAGGTAAAGCTGAAATGTCTTGAGTCAATAAGTATTTAACTCTTTTGTTATGGCCTAAATAAGTTCAGGAGTAAACAGTAACATAAAAAGTCACATAATAAGCTGCATGGACTCACTCTCTGAGCAATAGTAGTGTTTAACACGATTTTTAAACGACTACCTCATCTCTGTACCCCAAACATACAATTGCACTATATATACAAAAGGATGTGGACACACCATTAAATGAGTGGATTCGAGTATTTCAGCCACACCCGTCACTGACAGGTGTATAAAATCGCGCCACAGCCATGCAATATCCATAGACAACCATTGGCAGTAGAATGCCCTGTACCGAAGTGCTCAGTAACTTTCAATGTGGTACCGTCATAGCATGGCACCTTTCCAACAAGTACATTTGTCAAATTTCTGCCCTGCTAGCGCTGCCCTGGTCAACTGTAAATGCTGTTATTGTGAAGTGGAAACATCTAGGAGCAGCAACGGCTCCCCCGCGAAGGGGTAGGCCACACAAGCTCGCAGACAGGACCACCGACTGTTGAAGCGCACAGCGCGTAGAAATCGTCTGTCCTAGGTTGCAACACTCACTACAGAGTTACAAACTGCCCCTGGAAGCAACGACAGCACATGAACTGTTTATTGGGAGCTTCATTAAATGGGTTTCCATGGCTGAGCAGCCTCACACAAGCCTAAGATCACCATGCGCAATGCTAAGTGTCGGCTGGAGTGGTGTAAAGCTCACCGCCATTGGACTCTGGAGCCGTGGAAACACGTTCTCTGGAGTGATGAATTACGCTTCACTATCTGGCAGGCCGAATGATGAATCTGGGTTTGGCAGATGCCAGGAGACGCTACCTGCCCCAATGCATAGGACCAACTGTAAAATTTGGTAGAAGAGGAATAATGGTCTGGGTCTGTTTTTCATGGTTCGGGCTAGGCCCCTTAGTTTCAGTTAAGGGAGATCTTAATGCTACAGCATACAATGACATGCAAGACTGTTCTGTGCTTCCAACTTTGTGGCAACAGTTTGGGGAAGGCCCTTTCCTGTTTCCGCATGAAAATTCCCCCGTGCATGAATTGAAACGTCGACTGCGAGCCAGGCCTAATCTCCCAACATCAATGCCCGACATCACTAATGCTCTTGTGGCTGAATGGAATCAAGTCCCGGCAGCAATGTTCCAACATCTAGTGGAAAGCCTTCCCAGAAGAGTGGAGGCTATTATAGCAGCAAAGGGGGGACCAACTCCATATTAATGCCCATGATTTTGGAATGAGATGTTCGACGAGCAGGTGTCTACATACTTTTGGTCATGTACAGTGCCTTGCAAAAGTATTCATCCCCCTTGGCGTTTTTCCTATTTTGTTGCATTACAACCTGTAATTTAAATGGATTATTATTTGAATTTCATGTAATGGAAATAGACAAAATAGTCCAAATTGGCGAAGTGAAATGGGAAAAAAACAACAACATATGTATTCACCCCCTTTTCTATGAAGCCCCTAAATAAGATCTGGTGCAACCAATTACCTTCAGAAGTAATTTTATTAGTTCGATCACACATGGGTGGACTTTATTTAAGTGTCACATGATCTGTCACATGATCTCAGTATATATACACACCTGTTCTGAAAGGCCTCAGAGTCTGCAACACCGCCCAAGCAAGGGGCACCACCAATCAAGGGGCACCATAAAGACCAAGGAGCTCTCCAAACAGGTCAAGAACAAAGTTGTGAAGAAGTTCAGATCAGGGTTGGGTTATAAAAAAATATCTGAAACTTTGAACACCCCACGGAACACCATTACATTCATTATAAATAAATAGGAAAGAATATGGCACCACAACAAATCTGCCAAGAGAGGGCCGCCCACCAAAACTCACGGACCAGGCAAGGAGGGCATTAATCAGAGAGGTAACCAAGAGACCAAAGATAACCCTGAAGGAGCTGCAGAAATCTGGTCAGATGAGACTAAAATGTAGCTTTTTGGCCATCAAGGAAAGCGTTATGTCTGGCACAAACCCAACACCTCATCAACCCAACACCTCATCACCCCAAGAACACCATCCCCACACTGAAGCATGGTGGTGGCAGCATCATGCTGTGGGGATGTTTTTAAATCGGCAGGAACTGGGAAACTGGTCAGAATTTAACGAATGATGGATGGTGACAAATATAGGGAAATTCTTGAGGGAAACCGGTTTCAGTCTTCTAGAGATTTGAGACTGGGACAGAGATTCACCTTCCAGCAGGACAATGACCATACGCATACTGCTAAAGCAACATTTCAGTGGTTTAAGTGGAAACATTTAAATGTCTTGGAATGGCCCAGACCTCAATCCAATTGAGAATCTGTGGTATGACTTAAAGATTGCTGTACACCAGTGGAACCTATCAAACTTGGAACTGGAGCAGTTTTGCCTTGAAGAATGGTCAAAATCCCAGTGGCTAGATGTGCGAAGCTTATAGAGACATACTCCAAGAGTATTGCAGCTGTAATTGCTGCAAAAGGTGGCTCTACAAAGTTATTTCTTGTTTGTTTCACAAGAAAAAATATTTTGCATCTTCAAAGTGGTAGGTAGGTAGGTATGTTGTGTGAATCATAATATAAAAGCACCCCCAAAATCAATTTTAATTCCAGGTTTTAAGGCAACAAAATAGGAAAAATGCAGAGTGGGGGTGAATACTTTCGCAAGCCACTGTAGTTTATCTGTAAGGTCCCTCTGTCAAGCAGTGAATTTCATGCACAGATTCAACCACAAAGACCAGGGAGTTTTTCCAATGGTTCCCAAATAAGGGCACCTATTGGTAGATGGTTAAAAAAAAGAAAAGGAGCCATTGAATATCCCTTTGAGTATGGTGTAGTTATTATTTACACTTTGGATGGTGTGTCAATAGTCCCAGTCACTAAAAATATACAGGCGTCCTTCCTAACTCAGTTGCCAGAGAGGAAGGAAACCGCTCAGATTTCACCATGAGGCCAATGGTGACATTAAAACAGTTACAGAGTTTAATGGCTGTGATAGGAGAAAACTGAAGATGGATCAACAACATTGTAGTTGCTCCACAATACTAACCTAAATGACATAGTGAAAAGAAGGAAGCCTGTACAGAATAAAAATATTCCAAAACATGCATCCTGTTTCCAATAAGAAACTAAAGTAATACTGTAAACAATGAACTTTTAGTCCTAAATACAAAGCGTTATGTTTGGGGCAAATCCAACGCAACACATCACTGTGTACCACTCAAGCATGGTGGTGGTTGCATCATGTTATGGGTATGTTTATCATAAGCAAGGACTAGGGAGCTTTAAAAGAAAAATACAAAATAAAATGTAATAGAGCTAAGCACAGGCAAAATCCTTGATGAAAACTTGGTTCAGTCTGCTTTCCAACAGACACTGGCAGACAAATTCAGCTTTCAGCAGGACAATAACCTAAAACACAAGGTCATATACACTGGAGTTGCTTACAGTGATGACATAGAATGGCTTAGTTATAGTTTTTACTTGAAATTGGCTTGAAAATCTACGGCAAGACTTTAAAATGGCTGTATAGCAATGATCAACACGCAACTTGACAGAATATGAATAATGTTTTCAAGAATAATGGGCAAATATTGTACAATCCAGGTGTGCAAATCTAATAGACTTACCCAGAAAAACTCACAGCTGTAATCACTGCCAAAGTGATTCTAACCTGTATTGACTCAGGGGGTTGAATATTTATCTAATCAAGATAGTGTTTAATTTTCCATAAAGTTTAAAAAAATATATATAATTTTTCTTCCACATTGACATTAGAGCATTTGGTGTATATCATTGACAAAAAATGACATTTGAATCCCATCTCGCAACAGAACAAAATGTGGAAAAAGTAAAGGGGTGTGAATACTTTCTGAAGGCACCGTATAGTGTGAATTAATGACAGTGCACTGATGAAAATGTGAGACTGGCAAGATTAGCCAATAGAGGGGCGGTTGTGAAAAAGCAGATGGGTGATAATGAGACATGCTAAATGGGTGATAATGAGACATGCTCTCCTACACGGAGGGTCAGGGCTATACAGCAGGTCTCCTACACGGAGGCAAGTGAAATAGTTGAAGGAGAGAGGGGAGCTGAAGATATGGCGGTGGATGCTCCACTGAATCTTTAGATTCAGAGTGTTGTTAAACAGTTGAGGGAAACTGAAATGCTAATTGTGAAGGTGAATTTTATGGTGTTTATTGTGCATGTGATTAATTGTAATGCACAAAGGAATGAAAAGTCCAAGAAACTGGACATAATAGTATATCTGTACAGCACTTTGTAACATCAGCTGATGTAAGAAGGGCTTTATAAATACATCCATTTGATTTGATTTATCTGCTGCTGAAAGGTTTTTGGGTTTCCAGGACTTCACTGCCGAAACATTGTAAAGAATACTGTCTGAAGATGCTCCTCCTTCTCAGGCTCCAGAGCCTGTAGGGACGGGCGTTGGCAGTATGCACATATAGCATTTGTTTACGGACCGCAATAATATCAAAGAACACACCGCACATACAGTGCATTCAAACCCCTTGACTTTATTATTTATTACTTAAGTTATTTTTTGCCCCTCATCAATACCCCATAATGCCAAAGTGAAAACAGGTTTATAGAAATGTTTGCAAATGTATAAAATATAAAAAACAGAAATACCTTATTCAGACCCTTTGCTATGAGACTCGAAATTGAGCTCAGGTGCATCCTGTTTCCATTGATCATCCTTGAGATGTTTCTACAAATTGTTTCTACAAACTGTGGTAAATTCAATTGATTGGACATGATTTGGAAAGGCACACACATGTCTATATAAGGTCCCACAGTTGACAGTGTATGTCAGAGCAAAAACAAAGCCACGAGGTCGAAGGAATTGTCTGTAGCGCTGCGGGACAGGATTGTGTCGAGGCACAGATCTGGAAAAGGGTAACGAAAAATGTCTGCAGCATTGAAGGTCCCCAAGGTCATTCTTAAATGGAGGAACATTGGAACCACCAAGACCCTTCCTAGAGCTGGCCTTCCGGCCAAACTGAGCAATCAGGGGAGAACGGCATTGGACAGGAAGTTGACCAAGAACCCAATGGTCACTCTGATAGAGCTCCAGAGATCCTCTGTAGAGATGGGATAACCTTCCAGAAGGACAACCATCTCTGCAGCACCCCACCAATCAGGCCTTTATGGTAGAGTGGCCCAGCGGAAGCCACTCCTCAGTAAAAGGCACATGACAGCCCGCTTGGAGTTTGCCAAAAAGCACCAAAAGACTCTCAGACCATAAGAAACAAGATTCTCTGGTCTCATGAAATCAATATTGGAAACCAGGAAACCTGGCACTATCCCTACGGTGAAGAATGGTGGTGGCAGCATCATGCTGTGGGTATGTTTTTCAGTGGCAGGGACTGGGAGACTAGTCAGGATTGAGGCAAAGATGAACGGAGCAAAGTACAGAGATGAAAACCTTGAAAACCTTCTCCATAGCGCTCAGGACCTCAGACTGGAAGGTTCACCTTCCAACAGGACAATGACCCTAAGCACACAGCCAAGACAACGCAGGAGTAACTGCAGGACAAGTCTCTGACTGTCCTTGAGTTTCCCAGGCAGAGCCCAGACTTTTTTTTTTTACCTTTATTTAACCAGGCAAGTCAGTTAAGAACAAATTCTTATTTTCAATAACGGCCTAGGAACAGTGGGTTAACTGACTGTTCAGGGGCAGAACGACAGATTTGTACCTTGTCAGCTTGGGGGTTTGAACTTGTGTAACGGATGTGAAACGGCTAGCTTAGTTAGCGGTGTGCGCTAAATAGCGTTTCAATCGGTTACGTCACTTGCTCTGAGACCTTGAAGTAGTAGTTCCCCTTGCTCTGCAAGGGCCGCGGCTTTTGTGGAGCGATGGGTAACGATGCTTCCAGGGTGACTGTTGTCGTTGTGTGCAGAAGGTCCCTGGTTCGCGCCCGGGTATGGGCGAGGGGACGGTTTAAAAGTATACTGTTACATTAATGCTGTTGACCCGGATTACTGGTTGCTGCGGAAAAAGGAGGAAGGTCAAAAGGGGGGTGAGTGTAACGGATGTGAAACGGCTAGCTTAGTTAGCGGTGTGCGCTAAATAGCGTTTCAATCGGTTACGTCACTTGCTCTGAGACCTTGAAGTAGTAGTTCCCCTTGCTCTGCAAGGGCCGCGGATTTTGTGGAGCGATGGGTAACGATGCTTCGAGGGTGACTGTTGTCGTTGTGTGCAGAAGGTCCCTGGTTCGCGCCCGGGTATGGGCAAGGGGACGGTTTAAAAGTATACTGTTACACTTGCAACCTTCCGGTTACTAGTCCAACGCTCTAACCACTAGGCTACCCTACCGCCCCATCTAACATCTCTGGAGAGACCTGAAAATAGCTGTGCAGCATCGCTCCCCATCCAAACTGACAGAGCTTGAGAGGATCTGCAGAGAAGAATGGGAGAATCTCCCCAAATACAGGTGTGCCAAGCTTGTAGTGTCATACCCAAGAAGTCGAGGCTGTAATCGCTGCCAAAGGTGCTTCAACAAAGTATTCAGAGTAAAAAGGTCTGAATAACTATGTACAATTTCTAAAAACCTGTTTTTGGTTTTTCATTATGTGGTATGGTGTGTAGATTGATGAGGGAAAAAAACTATTTAATCAATTTTAGAACAAGGCTGTAATGTTACAAAATGTGGAAAAAGTGAAGGGATCTGAATACTTTCCAAATGCTCTGTATGAATGAAATGAAAGAATGACATTTTATGTTTGTGTCAAATCGCCAATTGGTAACCCATCCCTTATGGGATTAATTGACACATAAACAAACATTACAATAATTCACTATGATAATTCAATGATAATTCTTCTTCAGGTGTGTCCAAACCTTTGACTGGTACTGTACATACATACACTACCGTTCAAAAGTTTGGGGTCACTTATTAATGTCCTTGTTTTTTAAAAGAAAAGCAATTTTTTTTTGTCCATTAAAATAACATACATAGGCGTAGAGAGGCCCATTATCACAACCATCACTCCTGTTTTCCAATGGCACGTGGTGTTAGCTAATCCTAGTTTATAATTTTAAAAAGCTAATTGATCATTAGAAAATCCTTTTGCAATTATGTTAGCACAGCTGAAAACTGTTGTTCTGATTAAAAAGCAATACAACAGACCTTATTTAGACTAGTTGAGTATCTGGAGCATCAGAATTTGTGGGTTCGATTACAGGCTCAAAATGGCCAGGAACAAAGCCCTTTCTTCTGAAACTCGTCAGTCTATTCTTGTTCTGAACAATGAAGGCTATTCCATGTGAGAAATTGCCAAGAAACTGAAGATCTCGTACAAAGCTGTGTACTACTCCCTCCACAGAACAGCGCTGGTCTCCAACCAGAATAGAAAAAGGAGTGGGAGGCCCCAGTGCACAACTGAGCAAGAGGACAAGTACATTAGAGTGTCTAGTTTGAGAAACAGATGCCTCACAAGTCGTCAACTGGCAGCTTCATTAAATAGTACCCACAAAACACCAGTCTCAACGTCAACAATGAAGAGGCGACTCTGGGATCCTGGCCTTCTAGGCAGATTTGCAAAGATAAAACCATATCTCAGACTGACCAATAAAAAGAGAAGATTAAGATGGGCAAAAGAACGCAGACACTGGACAGAGGAACTCTGCCTAGAAGGCCAGCATCCCTGAGTCGCCTCTTCACTGTTGACGTTGAGACTGGCGTTTTGCCGGGACTATTTAATAAAGCTGCCCTTTGAGGAAACTAGACACTCTTAATGTACTTGTCCTCTTGCTCAGTTGTGCACTGGGGCCCCCCACTCCTCTTTCTATTCTGGTTAGAGCCAGTCTGCTTACACTCACTTTCATGCTAAATGCAAACATTCAGACAGCTTATGGTAGAGCAAGGCATGCATTGGACCCCTAGACATAACAAAAATTTGATCTTTGTATTGAGAGAGTGTTTACATTAAGTGAGCTCTAATTCCACTGCCTCGCCTTGCAGAGGCTTGAGTGAGCTACCCGGTGTGGCAGAATAGTACCTGTGAGAATGATGTTGGGGATGTTGCCATGGCTACTGTAGCCCAGCTGCTGGGAATCTTGCAGGTTGCCGTGGCTACCCATCAAACCTATCATGGCTGCTTGGGAGTAGTTGAGGGTGGAGCCCTGGCTGTACAGACTGTTGTTGTCTGTCATGTTGAACTGCTCCAGCTGTTCGAGGAACAGAGAAAACAGTACATGAAGCTAGCCAACACAGAACATGAGGTTAGCCAACACAGAACATGAAGCTAGCCAACACAGAACATGAGGTTAGCCAACACAGAACATGAAGCTAGCCAACACAGAACATGAGGTTAGCCAACACAGAACATGAGGTTAGCCAACACAGAACATGAGGTTAGCCAACACAGTACATGAGGCTAGCCAACACAGTACATGAGGTTAGCCAACACAGTACATGAAGCTAGCCAACACAGAACATGAGGTTAGCCAACACAGAACATGAGGTTAGCTAACACAGTACATGAGGCTAGCCAACACAGTACATGAGGTTAGCCAACACTCAATGACAAGGGCTCATTCTTTACTATTAACAGGTGCCAAATGGTCAATATAAAGATTCAGTACAACGGGTAAAAATGGAAACCTAACCTTAATCCAGCATTTCCTAAACTTGGTCCTGGGGACCCCAAGGGGTGCACGTTTTGGTTTTTGCCCTAAAATTACACGGCTTGTTCAAATGATCAAAGCTTGATGATTAGTTGATTATTTAAATCAGCTGTGTCGTGTTAAGGCAAAAACCAAAACATGCCCCCCCCTGGGGTCCTGAGGACTGAGTTTGGGAAACCCTGTATTAATATACTGTGCTTTGATACTAAGATATTGGCATATAATGCCATATCAAAAGTAACTAATATAAGCTTGCATAATTAGTTCTGAGGTAGGATGTTAAACCTTACCTGTTGGGAGAGAGCACTGGTCTGTCTGGATGTGAGTTGCTGGTCATAGAAGTCAGCAAATACACTACCCAATATGGAGTGGTGCTAGAACACAAGCATATCCCCTTGTTAAAAACAATCCCATGATAGAAATGTACAAGGACAAAACACAGGAAAGGAAGAGCAGATAGAGAGCACAATCACACCACAACTGTAACTGAATTGTCACAATTCACAAGACATTCACATCAAACCATTGGGTTCAGGCAACACCAAAATCACCGCACACATCTGCAATCCTGAAAACAAACAATCACATACTGCTGCCTAGACAATAGATAAAGCATGACACAGTACAAACACAGCAGGAATCATGTTTTGCAAGCCCATCAATTAATTTGCTGTGCAATCAACCTCAATCTCATCCATTAGTTGATTAATAATCATAGTAACCTGCCCATCTCACCTTTAAAGATGATTCAACAGATGTTATGTGCCCAACCAGCCAATGTTAACATACACTGAATACTACTCAAAAGAACTTCAGAAATGTCATCAACCCACAACCAACAATGTTGTATGGAGTTGGTTACCATGCATGTCTTGTACTAAGAATTCTTAATAACAGATCAAATAAAATCATGAAATAGAATGAAATCCCTTTTGTGGGTAAAGCTAGAATTTCAAAAACATTCAAATCATCCAGTAATCCTCTTGATGTTTTAATTTCATGTTCTTATAAAAGCTGAAAATGTTTCCGCTTTCATCATCTGCCTTAATGTATAAATAATTGGATTATATTCACAGGCAGACTCAGTAAGGCAGCCTTCGCCATGCCCCTTTCAGTTCAGAACCACATTATCTGTGCCCTGCCAAAAGAACAGCGGGCAAGGGCATGATAACGGCACATGGACTATCTGTCGCACCCCATGTAACCCACAACACTGTAGGTTAGCCGTCGAGGTGACAGAAAGAAGCGATGGGCAAAGCCAACCGAAGCATTTAGCTAGTAGCCTAGATACTGAGTGAAAGCTTTTATGATTCCTCTAACAAGAGATGACTTAGTTGTTCAATGTTATGTTCAGTTCGATTCGTTTGTTTATATTATAAACTTATATAGAACTTACAGCGTACATCTAGCCTAGAGGGCCTTGTGGAGGGACCCTGTTCCTTCTAGTTTTTTCACAATACACAAGGGATTCAAAACTCTAGGCTAAAAGGGATTCAAAACTCTAGGCTAAAAGGGATTCAAAACTCTAGGCTAAAAGTCATCTCTGGTTGCTAAATGTTAACTACCAAGTACATTTTCCAAATTCAATCAACTGGCTAACGTGTGTCATTTTGGTGCCTATGCTACGAGGCCACTTAGGATGCAGACACAGAGAAGCAGCAAGAAGAACGGGATCAGTGACACTGCGAGACACGAAGATAGGGTTGGCAGAGGATTGGTGGCACAAGAGCAGCCGAAAGGGGCAGCCAAAGGGCCCAGCCGGCGACGAAAACAGAACCACGATGGAAAAACAGTGTATACAGTCAGTGGGTTTTGCTCACACGCCCTTACTTGAGGCGAGCCTCCAGGTGAAAAGCCTTGATTGGAGACTGGAGATGTTGGAGACTGATTGGCCGAAGACCCAGCCCTACTGCGGTACTGTTGGGGGAAAGAGCCCTAATACAGGATCATATTTTAGTTAGACTCACTGACTGGCTAATTGTCTGACTGGCTGGCTGACCTGCTGGGTTACTGGCTAGGTTACTGGCTGGCTGAATCAATGGCCGGCTGACCTGCTGGGTAACTGACTGACTGGCTGACCTGCTGGGTTACTGACTAGCTGACTGACTGGCTGGCTGACCTGCTGGGTTACTGGCTGGCTGTCCTGCTGGGTTACTGGCTGGCTGTCCTGCTGGGTTACTGGCTAGCTGACCTGCTGGGTTACTGGCTGGCTGACCTGCTGGGTTACTGGCTGGCTGACCTGCTGGGTTACTGGCTGGCTGACCTGCTGGGTTACTGGCTGGCTGACCTGCTGGGTTACTGGCTGGCTGACCTGCTGGGTTACTGGCTGGCTGACCTGCTGGGTTACTGGCTGGCTGACCTGCTGGGTTACTGGCTGGCTGACCTGCTGGGTTACTGGCTGGCTGTCCTGTTGGGTTACTGGCTGGCTGATCTTCTGGGTTACTGGCTGGCTGATCTGCTGGGTTACTGTCTGGCTAATCTGCTGGGTTACTGTCTGGCTAATCTGCTGGGTTACTGTCTGGCTAATCTGCTGGGTTACTGTCTGGCTAATCTGCTGGGTTACTGTCTGGCTGATCTGCTGGGTTACTGGCTGGGTTTCTGGCTGGGTTACTGGTTGGCTGACTGACTGGCTCCTTTCTGAAAATGTATGCTCCACTATATTGTTGATCATAGTTGATTCGGCTATTGCAGCCACACCCGTCACTGACAGGTGTGTAAAATCGAGCACACAGCCATGCAATCTCAATAGACAAGCATTGGCAGCAGAATGGCCTGTACTGAAGAGCTCAGTGACTTTCAACGTGGCACTGTCATAGCATGCCACCTTTCCAACAAGTCAGTTCGTAAAATGTCTGCCCTGCTAGAGCTGCCCCGGTCAACTGTAAGTGTGATTATTGTGAAGTGGAAACGACTTGGAGCAACAATGTCTCAGCCGTGAAGTGGTAGGCCACACAAGCACACAGAACGGGACCGACGAGTGATGAAGAGTGTATCGCGTAAAAATCGTCTATCCTCGGGTGCAACACTCACTACTGAGCTCCAACCTGCCTCTGAAAGCAATGTCGGCACAAGAACTGTTCGTCGGGAGCTTCATAAAATGGGTTTCCATGGCCGAGCAGCCGCACACAAGCCTACGATCACCATTCGCAATGCCAAGCATCGGCTGGAGTGTTGTAAAACTTGCCACCATTGGACTCTGGAGCAGTGGAAATGTTCTCTGTGATGAATCACGCTTCAACATCTGGCAGTCCGACGGACGACTCTTGGTCTGGCGGATGCCAGGAGAACGCTACCTGCCCCAATGTATAGTGCCAACTAAAGTTTGTTGGAGGAGGAATAATGGTTTGGGGCTGTTTTTCCATGGTCCATGCCTCATAGTTCCAGTGAAGGGAAATCTTAACGTTACAGCGTTTAATGACATTCCAGATAATTCTGTGCTTCCAATTTTGTTGCAACAGTTTGGGGAAAACCCTTTCCTGTTTCAGCATGACAATGCCCCCGTGCACAAAGCAAGGTCCATACAGAAATGGTTTGTTGAGATCGGTGTGGAAGAACTTGCTTATAGAAGACTAGTCCCTTTGACTTCAAGATCAAACCAAAGATAGCTTAACAGGAAAAACTACATTTTGTTAAATAGTGTAGGAACACTAAGTCGGTTTCAGCACTCTCTTTTCCTATGGACAGGAGTGTAGGATAAGGAACGTTTTGAAAAGGGAAGGGTTTGAGAAGGTAAGCTTACAGAGTTCATATCCATGGAGTTCTGTGTCTGGCTGGAAGAGGTGTTTAGAGGGGAGGGGAGCTGGACCAGCCTGGTCAGTCCTTGAGTGGTCTGCTGCTGCTGTTGTTGTTGTTGAGAAGAGGGCTGGCTGAAGAACGTGTACTGGGACAACTGTGCCTCCAGTGTCATGGCGTCTATGGTCTCCGCCTGAGACAGATGGACATAGGAGTTCTAAATTAGTCAGTGGGAAAAAACTGAAAATGATGTCCACAGAAATGTGATAGAAAGTGTGATCGAAAGTAGAGCGATGGCTAAACTTAGTACAATCCCCAATTTCAGAAACACTCTTGGATGTTCAGAATCTCTGAAGGCTCCTGGTATATTACCTTCTAATCATTTGACTGGTGCTCCAATTATCCATAGCAACTTACTTTAAATACATTCAAAGAGGGGGGGGGAACAACTACAGAGTACAATCATTGTAAATACACTAGATAATTAATTCAGAAATGTAACAATCGCAATGCTAGAAGGGAAGAGTACGGTACGTACTACCTGGGCGAGGGTGAGGGGTGGCGACAGGGTGGGGGAGAGCTGTAGGGACTGGTGCTGGTGGGAGTCCTGGTTGACCATGTTGTTGTCCTGCCTGCCCTGCTGGGCTGTGGTCTGTCCTGCTGGGACACAAAACAGCAAACATATCTTTCAGAATCCCAACTGTCATAGAAAGCTAGAGACAGAGAGACGTATATAAGATATAAGCCAACTGTCTGCCATGTGGTGACATCAACTCCCAACTTCTGGTGCCAACAGAAAAATTCAGAATTTCTAACTGTGTTTCCAAACTCTGTACATTTATGGTTCTGGAAGGTGGAGGACTGAGAGGTCACCTTGGCTGGTGGAACTGAAGCTGTATGAGTGGCTGGTGGCCAGGTTTCCCGTGCTATTGTAGGCGCTGAGGGTAGAGTCCTCGGGGTCCAGGGGGGTGGGCAGCGGAGGGGGGAACTGGATGTTGGTCAGATCAGGCAGGGAGCCGCCGCCCGTGTTTTGGGCTGAAGGCATCAGTGACACGGTCAGCTCCTGATCTGGAGACGGGAATATGCTGAAAATAGAAAAAACACATGATTGGTATCCCCATAATGACAGTAGCGGTATTATATGCACAGTCAGCAGATTTCACAGGCTGCTGCAGTGTATGTACCCCCTCTCCGACTTCAGCAATATTTCCACTGTGGGTTTTCACACGGTCCTTCGAGCTGGACAGGAAGTTGTGCATAAAGCGTTACCAGCAAATGCTTTCCAGATATACACTTCTCTTCATGTTTTCAACATGACCCCAAAGGAAATGAAGGCAAATTGCCTCCAATTGTTTTCTAATAAGCCCAGTACTAACATTTCTGCAAGGGACCCTGTTCACATTCTCAAAATAACAATAACAATAACATCCTAGACAGCCAGAACTCACTGGCTCCACAACACTTCTTGAAGTATGTCAATGATGTCCCAAAACATCAGTTGGAAAAACATATAATCATCACTAAACGGCCAACTGTCGTGGGCTGTCGTAATCAGCCTTTCACAAAGCTACACTGAAGTCAGGATGGTTCGATTTTAGTCTGTGGAAGTACTCACTTGATTCCTGGGACCTTGGACCTCGATGAGACATTCTGAGGGAAAAATAAAAATGACAACTCAGTAACAATACAATAGAACCCAGAGCTGTATAACAATACAATAGAACCCAGAGCTGTATAACAATACAATAGAACCCAGAGCTGTATAACAATAGAACCCAGAGCTGTATAACAATAGAACCCAGAGCTGTATAACAATAGAACCCAGAGCTGTATACAATAGAACCCAGAGCTGTATACAATAGAACCCAGAGCTGTATACAATAGAACCCAGTGCTGTATACAATAGAACCCAGTGCTGTATACAATAGAACCCAGTGCTGTATACAATAGAACCCAGTGCTGTATAACAATACAATAGAACCCAGTGCTGTATAACAATACAATAGAAACCAGAGCTGTATAACAATACAATAGAACCCAGTGCTGTATAACAATACAATAGAACCCAGTGCTGTATAACAATACAATAGAACCCAGTGCTGTATAACAATACAATAGAAACCAGAGCTGTGTAACAATACAATAGAACCCAGTGCTGTATAACAATACAATAGAAACCAGTGCTGTATAACAATACAATATAATGCTGTATAACAATACAATAGAACCCAGAGCTGTATAACAATACAATAGAACCCAGTGCTGTATAACAATACAATAGAACCCAGTGCTGTATAACAATACAATAGAACCCAGTGCTGTATAACAATACAATAGAACCCAGTGCTGTATAACAATACAATAGAACCCAGTGCTGTATAACAATACAATAGAAACCAGTGCTGTATAACAATACAATATAATGCTGTATAACAATACAATAGAACCCAGTGCTGTATAACAATACAATAGAACCCAGTGCTGTATAACAATACAATAGAAACCAGAGCTGTATAACAATACAATAGAAACCAGAGCTGTATAACAATACAATAGAAACCAGAGCTGTATAACAATACAATAGAAACCAGTGCTGTATAACAATACAATAGAACCCAGTGCTGTATAACAATACAATATAATGCTGTATAACAATACAATAGAACCCAGAGCTGTATAACAATACAATATAATGCTGTATAACAATACAATAGAACCCAGAGCTGTATAACAATTACAATAGAACCCAGTGCTGTATAACAATACAATAGAACCCAGTGCTGTATAACAATACAATAGAACCCAGAGCTGTATAACAATACAATACAATGCTGTATAACAATACAATAGAAACCAGAGCTGTATAACAATACAATAGAACCCAGTGCTGTATAACAATACAATAGAAACCAGTGCTGTATAACAATACAATATAATGCTGTATAACAATACAATATAATGCTGTATAACAATACAATAGAACCCAGTGCTGTATAACAATACAATAGAACCCAGTGCTGTATAACAATACAATAGAACCCAGTGCTGTATAACAATACAATAGAACCCAGTGCTGTATAACAATACAATAGAACCCAGTGCTGTATAACAATACAATAGAACCCAGTGCTGTATAACAATACAATAGAAACCAGAGCTGTATAACAATACAATAGAAACCAGAGCTGTATAACAATACAATAGAACCCAGTGCTGTATAACAATACAATAGAACCCAGAGCTGTATAACAATACAATAGAACCCAGTGCTGTATAACAATACAATATAATGCTGTATAACAATACAATAGAACCCAGAGCTGTATAACAATTACAATAGAACCCAATGCTGTATAACAATACAATAGAACCCAGTGCTGTATAACAATACAATAGAACCCAGTGCTGTATAACAATACAATAGAACCCAGAGCTGTATAACAATTACAATAGAACCCAGAGCTGTATAACAATACAATAGAACCCAGTGCTGTATAACAATACAATAGAACCCAGTGCTGTATAACAATACAATAGAAACCAGAGCTGTATAACAATACAATAGAATCAAGTGCTGTATAACAATACAATAGAATCAAGTGCTGTATAACAATACAATACAATGCTGTATAACAATACAATGCTGTATAACAATACAATAGAACCCAGAGCTGTATAACAATAAAATAGAATCAAGTGCTGTATAACAATACAATAGAACCCAGAGCTGTATAACAATACAATATAATGCTGTATAACAATACAATAGAACCCAGAGCTGTATAACAATAAAATAGAATCAAGTGCTGTATAACAATACAATATAATCCAGTGCTGTATAACAATACAATAGAACCCAGTGCTGTATAACAATACAATATAATGCTGTATAACAATACAATAGAACCCAGAGCTGTATAACAATTACAATAGAATCCAGTGCTGTATAACAATACAATAGAACCCAGAGCTGTAGAACAATACAATAGAACTCAGAGCTGTAGAACAATACAATAGAACTCAGAGCTGTAGAACAATACAATAGAACTCAGAGCTGTAGAACAATACAATAGAACTCAGAGCTGTAGAACAATACAATAGAACTCAGAGCTATAGAACAATACAATAGAACTCAGAGCTATAGAACAATACAATAGAACTCAGAGCTGTAGAACAATACAATAGAACTCAGAGCTGTAGAACAATACAATAGAACTCAGAGCTGTAGAACAATACAATAGAACTCAGAGCTATAGAACAATACAATAGAACTCAGAGCTATAGAACAATACAATAGAACTCAGAGCTGTAGAACAATACAATAGAACTCAGAGCTATAGAACAATACAATAGAACTCAGAGCTATAGAACAATACAATAGAACTCAGAGCTGTAGAACAATGGAGTTAAGATATATCACCAGATCTGAGTGCACTTCACCTTTTTGCCATCCCAGTTCTGTTTTTGTTCATCTTTGTCCATATCTGATTCTGTGTCTTCTGGCCCTGGTACATGAAGCAGAAGCACTGGAGAGGAAAAGAAAGGACGAGAGGGAGAAAGAGAGAGAAAATGAGAGGGAGTTCAATTCATCTAATTGTCACTTATCTAGAATTTTAAAAAGCAAAAAAAATACATATTGAAATACCCTTATTTTCTTCTTGCCATAACAGTGAAAGGAAAATTAAATCAATACATGAAGGAATTTGATATTATTTTTCAAACAAGTTTCTCAATAAAAGGAATACGCGTCAGACAGCCATTAGTATGTCACATTGAGAATCACTTGGATATTCATATTCATCCTATGAGTAATGTCTATAGCCTTTAAAAACAAGGGCTGAAGTATTTTATCATGTACACCAGAGTATTCAATAGTACAATGAACGGTAGCCGGCAAAGCCATGAAGAAATATTTCATCATCAATACATCGTATATCACCTTCCTCATAATGACAGAGTTAATTACATTTGCGCTGGATTTAAAAAAATCATTATTAAACCTACAAACTGGAAACAGAGCACTGGGGCATTGTAGGGCCAAGAGTTTTTGTTAACCACCTGACCAGAAAGAAGACCCAAATCTAATGATGAACTAATGGTAATGTTATACTGAACGAAACCACAAAGGTAACATGTACAGTGTTGGTCCAATCTTTCATGAGCTGAAATAAAAGATCTCAGAAATGTTCCATACGCACAGAAAGCTTATTTCTCAAAAATGTGGTGCACAAATTTGCTTACATTAGTTAGTGAGCATTTCTCCTTTGCTAAGATAATCCATCCTCCTGACAGATGTGGCTTTAGGCATATCGATGAGCTGATTAAACAGCATGATAATTACACAGGTGCATCTTGTTCTGGGGACAATAAAAGGCCACTAAAAAATGTCCAGTTTTGTCACACAAAGCCACAGATGTCTCAAGTTTTGAAGGAGTGTGCAATTGGCATGCTGACTGCAGGAATGTCCATCAGAGCTGTTGCCAGAGAATTGAATGTTAATTTCTTAGAGAGTTTGGCAGTACGTCCAACAGGCCTCACATCCGCAGACCTCATGTATGGCGTTGTGTGGGCAAGCGGTTTGCTGATGTCAACATTGTGAACAGAGCGCCCCATGGTGGCGGTGGGGTCAGGCATAAATTACAGACAACGAACACAATTGCATTTTAATGATGGCGATTTGAATGCACAGAGATACCGTGACGAGATCCCGAGGCCCATTGTCGTGCCAATCATCCACCGCCATCACCTCATGTTTCAGCATGATTATGCACGGCCCCATGTCGCAAGGATCTGTACACAATTCCTGGAAGCTAAAAAAGTCCCAGATCTTCCATGGCCTGCATACTCACCAGACATGTCACTGATTGAGTATGTTTGGGATGCCCTTGATCGACATGTTCCAGTTCCCGCTAATATCCAGCAACTTCGCACAGCCATTGAAGAGGAGTGGGACAACATTCCGCAGGCCACAATCAACAGCCTGATCAATTCTATGTGAAGGAGATGTCACACTGCATAAGGCAAATGGTGGTCACACCAGATACCAACTGGTTTTCTGATCCAAGCACCTACTTTTTTTTTTAAAGGTATCTGTGACCAACAGATGCATATCTGTATTCCCAGTCATGTGAAATCCATAGATTACGGCCTAATTTATTTATTTGAATTGACTGATTTCCTTCCACGAACTCAGTAAAATATTTGAAATTGTTGCATGTTGCGTTTTATATTTTTGTTCAGTTTATAAAACTCATATAAAGTATATTAAGTTCAAATCCGACGCACCTCGTTTAAGCTGCAAGTCCTGTGAGCCTCCTGCAAAAATATCCTGCGGGTTCAAAGTGCTCTGATGCAATGCAGAGTCCGAGTTTGTCCTATAGCACAGGGAAAGAGACATACACCACCTAGTTTGTCCTATAGCACAGGGAAAGAGACATACACCACCTAGTTTGTCCTATAGCACAGGGAAAGAGACATACACCACCTAGTTTGTCCTATAGCACAGGGAAAGAGACATACACCACCTAGTTTGTCCTATAGCACAGGGAAAGAGACATACACCACCTAGTTTGTCCTATAGCACAGGGAAAGAGACATACACCACCTAGTTTGTCCTATAGCACAGGGAAAGAGACTTACACCACCTAGTTTGTCCTATAGCACAGGGAAAGAGACTTACACCACTTAGGGGTGACTAAATGTATCAGTTGTGAAAAGTCAAGGGACATTTCACCAAGAAATCGAAACAGTATCACATGCCACAACATAGTTGGATTATCTTACCTCCTCCAGCTGGTGTCGGGTGGGGGTGACAGATACACCGAGCCATACGGACAGCTATCAATGTGAGACCCCTGGTTAAGGGCAATACAAATCTGTAGCATCGCACAACTGAAGTCAACGATGTAAAACACCATGGCGCCATAGAGTACAGTCTATGCTATTGAAGTACATTGGTTAAAGATGTTACAAAGTGAAACTTGCTTCAATAAATAGGTAATTACCAGATAATTACTATATTATTAGTGTAATTACCATATTACCATGTCATTCGTAATCAAATTTCCGTTGCATAAGAGACTGTAAAATTAAGTGTAATAAAAATACAGTCACGTAAATCGTCAGTAAAGGATATTTGGCGTCCATGTTTGTCGAGGGGCCTTCCGTGTGGAGATGTGATGCGGTTTCTGTCCCGGTAAACTCTGTCAACCAATCCATGATGCCGTGTTGTCCTGCTGGTGTCACCTGAACCTTGAAAGGGAGTCTGCAGACCCCAACAAAACAAACCAGTCACAAGCTACATAGATACAGTTGAAGTCGGAAGTTTACATACACTTAGGTTGGAGTCATTAAAACTCGTTTTTCAACCACTCCACAAATTTCTTGTTAAAAAACTATAGTTTTGGCAAGTCGGTTAGGACATCTACTTTGTGATTACACAAGTCATTTTTCCAACAATTATTTACAGACAGAATATTTCACTTATAATTAATTCACTGTATCACAATTCCAGTGGGTCAGAAGTTTACATACACTAAGTTGACTGTGCCTTTAGACAACTTGAAAAATTCCAGAAAATGATGTCATGGCTTTAGAAGCTTCTGATAGGCTAATTGACATCATTTGAGTCAATTGGAGGTGTACCTGTGGATGTATTTCAAGGCCTACCTTCAAACTCAGTGCCTCTTTGCTTGACATCATGGCAAAATCAAAAGAAAAAGACCTCAGAAAAAGAATTGTAGACAGCCACAAGTCTGGTTCATCCTTGGCAGCAATTTCCAAACGCCTTAAGGTACCATGTTCATCTGTACAAACAATAGTACACAAGTATAAACACCATGGGACCACACAGCCGTCAAACCGCTGAGGAAGGAGATACATTCTGTCTCCTAGAGACGAATGTACTTTGGTGCAAAAAGTGAAAATCAATCCCAGAACAACAGCAAAGGACCTTGTGAAGATGCTGGAGGAAACAGGTACAAAAGTATCTATATCCACAGTAAAACAAGTCCTACATAACCTGAAAGGCCGTTCAGCAAGGAAGAAGCCACTGCTCCAAAACCGCCCTTAAAAAAGCCAGACTACGGTTTGCAATTGCGCATGGGGACAAAGATTGTACTTTTTGGAGAAATGTCCTCTGTTCTGATGAAACAAAAATATAACTGTTTGGCCATAATGACCATCGTTATGTTTGGAGGAAAAAGGGGGAGGCTTGCAAGCCGAAGAACACCATCCCAACCGTGACGCACGGGGGTGGCAGCATCATGTTGTGGGGGTGCTTTGCTGCAGGAGGGACTGGTGCACGTCGCAAAATATATGGCACCACGAGGGAGGAAAATGATGTGGATATATTGAAGCAACATCTCAAGACATCAGTCAGGAAGTTTAAGCTTGGTTTTATTTATTTTTAAAAATTGTACCTTTATTTAACTAGGCAAGCCTAGGAACAGTGGATTAACTGCCTTGTTCAGGGGCAGAACGACAGATTTGTACCTTGTCAGCTCGGGGATTCAAACTTGCAACCTTTCGGTTACTAGTCCAACGCTCTAACCACTAGGCTGGGTCTGCCAAATGGACAATGACCTCAAGCATACTTCCAAAGTTGTGGCAAAATGGCTTAAGGACAACAAAGTCAAGGTATTGGAGTGGCCATCACAAAGCCCTGACCTCAATCCTATAGAAAATTTGTGGGCAGAACTGAAAAAGCATGTGCGAGCAAGGAGGCCTACAAACCTGACTCCAGCTCTGTCAGAGGAAATGGGCCGAAATTCACCCAACTTATTGTGGGAAGCTTGTGGAAGGCTACCCGAAACGTTTGATCCAAGTTAAACAATTTAAAGGCAATGCTACCAAATACGAATTGAGTGTATGTAAACTTCTGACACACTGGGAATGTGATGAAAGAAATAAAAGCTGAAATAAATCATTCACTCTACTATTATTCTGACATTTCACATTCTTAAAATAAAGTGGTGATCCTAACTGACCTAAGACAGGGGATTTTTACTAGGATTAAATGTCAGGAATTGTGAAAAACTGAGTTTAAATGTATTTGGCTAAGGTGTATGTAAACTTCAACTGTAAATAATAGCCAAATATATGTCAACAAAAGAGTAAACGTGTTCAATTTAGGGTAAGACCACAAATATTTAAAATCAGAGTCCGACAAACACACTTACCTGAAAAGGCATGTCAATGGTGCCATTTCCAATCTGATTGACATTTGGCAATGATCCGCCATAATACTGCCCACGGTTTTGTCCCAACTGTAAATACTGGGTCTTCTGTAACTGAATAAAGAGAGTGAAGAAACAAAAGAATAAGCAAACATGGAGTCAGATAATGTTAGGTATGAAATATTCAAAAGGCAATAGTACAAATAAATCAAAAACAAAATGGAGGGGCTTCCGGTTGAGCATGTGAATGGAGAAGAGGCTTGTGGATGAGGCTCTTACGCATTAGTTAATTTTGGCAAATTTTTACTTTGCATTCCACTTTCTTACATAGCAGATTTGATTGATGAGTCCGTAAGTTACCTTTTTGATTCAAATGTCACATGATCTTAGGAGCAGAAGACCTGTAACTAACGTTTCAACTGGCACCGACTCCAGTCCAACCGTTATTCAGTCTCACGCGGTCACACTCCCCATAGAACTTCTGTATGGTTCTGATCTCGGAAATTACAGCTACCATTGCCACTCAGCTCAAAACTGTCATTGATGCTGCTCTGGCCACCTTCTCCGCTGCTCTGGCCACCTTCTCCGCCGCCCTGGATGGTGTCCGAGCCGCTGTGGATGAACAAGGCCACCAACTTAACGGCTTTGAACATGACCTGTGTGATGGCAGTAACCGCATAGTGAGAAAATGACAATGAGAAAATGGTTGCCCGTCTGAGCTCCGAAAACCAAAGACTGATTAACAAGACCGATGACCTGGAATCCCATTCTCATCGTTGCAATCTTCGGGTTGTTGGTATACCAGAGAAACTTGGCGGGAACTCTTAAGTTCATGTCAGACTTCTTCGCGGAGGTGCTAGTTCCGGCCATCGTTCCATCTACCCCGAAGCTGGACAGAGCCCACCGCATTGTCCCTTCCCCAGCGGGCGGAGACGACAACTCCAAGCCTAGAGTGTTTATCATCCGTTTTCATTATTACTGTGACACGGAGCGCATCCTCAAGAGGCAGGGCAGAGAGAGACCAGCTACATTTCTTTCAGATGCAAGGTGTTCATCTTTCCTGACCTCAGTGTCACCAAGAAGAGAGCTAAATTCCTTGAAGTGTTCTCATTTTGAACCATTTCATGTGTCTGAAGCAACAAACTCTGCCTTCCCGGAAAGCAAATTAAGTGCACTATAGGCCTAGCCCTGGTCAATCGGATGGGTCAGATTACCGTGTCTACAGTAAAGCAGCAGGCTTAAAAAAATGTCCACAGCATTGTTGATACTGTGATATTTCAAAATGTTTCAAATCATGACCAAAGAATACAGCAAAGAGATGCTGTTTTTATGAGTGAGTTCATGTTTAAGTTCTTACTCAGCACTGTCAACACTTTTTATTCAACACTTTTAGAGGCTATTAAAATGTGCATTCTTCAAACTTCCACTCACACGACAACCAACACTGCAGCTGTAATGAATGAGTAGGAAAGTCTATTGATAGGCTTGCATTATTATTAGCAGATTGGGTCTTTTTTAATATCGAGAAATATTTCACTTTCTCTGTTCATAGGAGTAACAACATGAATTTGTGCATTATGCAGGAATAATGCTGTACTACTCGAGTTTCACCATCAGCTGGAAGACGGTGTCCCTTTTTGGTCAGTGTCAACAGAGGAAAAGGAGAGCGGAAGGACGTTGAGAGGCGGACCCCTGTCTCCTCTTGCTCTCTCTCTCTGCTGAGCAACCTGGTCTCCGTGCATTTTGTATTATTCTGTATGTAAATCTGCAACATTATTTAAGATGATATGTTATGTATTAATTTCGTATGGTACGTTCCGTGGTGTGTGTGTCGTATGGTACGTTCCGTGGTGTGTGTGTCGTATGGTACGTTCCGTGGTGTGTGTGTCGTATGGTACGTTCCGTGGTGTGTGTCGTATGGTACGTTCCGTGGTATGTGTCGTATGGTACGTTCCGTGGTATGTATCGTATGGTACGTTCCGTGGTATGTATCGTATGGTACGTTCCGTGGTATGTATCGTATGGTACGTTCCGTGGTATGTATCGTATGGTACGTTCCGTGGTATGTATCGTATGGTACGTTCCGTGGTATGTATCGTATGGTACGTTCCGTGGTATGTATCGTATGGTACGTTCCGTGGTATGTATCGTATGGTACATTCCGTGGTATGTATCGTATGGTACATTCCGTGGTATGTATCGTATGGTACATTCCGTGGTATGTATCGTATGGTACGTTCCGTGGTATGTATCGTATGGTATGTTCCGTGGTATGTATCGTATGTTCCGATTTGCAAAATGTACAATGTTACGAATTTTCTAAATGGACAATATATTACAAATTTGCAAAACGTATGATATATTACAAATTCTAGCTAGATGTCTAATGTTTGCTCGCTCGGTAACGTTTACTAGGGGTTAGGGTTAAGGTTCGAGTTAAGTTTAGGAGTTAGGTTAAAGGGTTAAGGTTTGGGTTAGGGGAAGAGTTAGCTAAAAGGGTTAAGGTTATGCTATGAGACCAGGTTGCACGAAGACTGACCATCAGATGCAGGCCCCATCAGCCCAGTAAAATATTTAAATGTATGCTCGCTCAGCTGTGCCTCACGGGTAATACAACAACTGATCTATTACGAGTGTGATCATATAGCCTACCTCAAATTTTGAAATATATATATTTTTTAAATGGTCAGAACCACAATGCAATATCACGACAATTCAAGCAAAGCCAATATGCGGAGATAATGTATTTGGCATATAGCCTACTGCACAAACCTCATTGTTACAGTACTGTTTTTAAAAGGTTAATGTTGCATAGGCTTACATTTTTTAAGTCATGTAAAAATAAAATAAATCTGAGCCGTAGATCTCGGCTTGCATTTTGACTCAGGAAGTGATCTTCACTCAGAAAGGGTTGGTCTCCACTGAACGAGCCTATTCCAAGCCCTCAGAGTTTCCTGCGCCAGTGAGCTCGGGACAGACAGCTGATTTTTATAATGCTTCCACTGGATATATGGGATCATCAGATCATGATATTTTGCTCTTTCACATCGAGGCCGGGAGTTTTGGAAAGATTTTTCAAATCCAGAGGAACTATCATTTGATGTAAACTTTAAATATTAAAATTTTAAAAATACTTTGTTGCCTTGTGTGAGGTGAAGAAAAAGTGACTGAGAAGCTCAGCTTATTGGTGGTGTGTTAAGACAATCAGAAATCAGACATTGCCAAATGGGCAAGGAGTCTTTGGCAATTCTTTGGGCCTTCCTCTGACACCGCGTGGTATAGGAGTTGTCATGCCCTCTTCACGGCTGTCTTGGTGTGTTTGGACCATGACAGATTGTTGGTGATGTGGACACCAAGGAACTTGAATCTCTCAACCTGCTACACTACAGCCATCTCGATGAGAAGGGGGGAGTGCTCGGTCCTTCTTTTCCTGTAGTCCACAATCATCTCCTTTGTCTTGATCACGTTGAGGGAGAGGATGTTGTCCTGGCACCACACGGCCAGGTCTCTGACCTCCTCCCTATAGGCTGTCTCATTGTCACGGTATCTGTGTGCATTCAGATTTCCATCGATAAAATGCAATTGTGTTCGAGGACAGTAGCTTATGCCTTCCCATACCATAACCAACACCATGGGGCATTCTGTTCACAAGATGTTGACATCAGCAAATTGCTCTCCCACACGATGCCATACACTTGGTCTGCGGTTGAAGCTTGTTGGACATACTGCCAAATTCTCTAAAACTATGTTTTTCTGGTAGAGAAATTACTTTTAATTCTATGGCCACAGCTCAGGTGGACATTCTTGCAGTCAGCATGCCAATTGCACACTCCCTCAAAACTTGAGACATCTGTGGCATTGTGTTGTGTGACAAAACTTCACATTTTAGAGTAGCCTATTGGCACCTGTGTAATGATCATGCTGTTTAATCAGCTTCTTGAAAAGCCACATGTGTGTGTGGACAGGTGTCTTTTATACAAGTAACGAGTTCAAACAGGTGCAGTTAATACAGGTAATGAGTGGAGAACAGGAGGGCTTCTTAAAGAAAAACGAACAGGTCTGTGAGAGACGGAATTCTTACTGGTTTGTAGGTGATCAAATACTTATGTCATGCAATAAAATGCAAATGAATTATTTAAAAATCATACAATCTCTCACAGTAGAAGTGTACCTATGATAAAAATTACAGACCTCTACATGCTTTGTAAGTAGGAAAACCTGCAAAATCGGCAGTGTATCAAATATTTGTTCTCCCCACTGTATCTGATGCTGTCTTGACAAAAATAGTATGACATGCCATTCTCTTTTGGTCCAGACAGCATCAGATACATGGTGTGCACCAGTGATCACTTTCGCGGTCAAAAAGCAAGTTGAGATCTACCGCTCAGATTTTTTCAAAACATGACTTAAAATGTTTTAACATTGACCTAATAAAAACAGTTCTGTAAGAATGAGGTTTGTGCAGTAGACCTAATACATCATCACAGCATTTTGGCTATATGCCTGGCCTGCCGATATTGTTATTCTCAGACATATTATATTCCAAAACTCTAGATTTCATTACAAAATAGATCATCAGTTGGTGTAGCACTTGCAAGGCACAGCTGAGCATAAATGTAAATCATTTGCAAATTATTCACTTTTTTATTTTACTGGACAGATGGTGCCTGCATCTGATGGTAATGGTGCTTTCAAAACAACTGGGAACTCTGGGGGAAAAAATTAGGTCAAATCATGAAGTCAGTGAAATAGTTTCTGACTTGGAATTCCGAGTTGGATGACCGTTTAAAAATATTTTTCCCAGTCGGATATAATTTTTTTCCTGAGTTCCCAGTTGTCTTTGAACACACTGAAGTCGGAAGTCGTACATTTCCGAGTTCCCAGTTGTTTTTAACACGGCATTAGTCTCAGCAGCCGGAGAGAGCAGCAGAGGGTCCTTCCTTTCCTCCAGTGGAACTGACTAGAGAGAAGTGACACAGTCTTCCACCTGACTGCAAATCTCATGTCGCACCACCTCTGCCTCATGCAGAAATGTATGTTGTTCCTATGAGCAGAAAGTGAAATATTCTTCAATATTAAAATAGTGGGTGTACGAGCTGCTAATAATAATTACAACGCAGGGCTATCGATACACTAGGCTACTCATTCATTGCAGTTGCAGCGTGAGTGAAAGTAGGGAGAAGTGCATTTTATGTTTTCTAGTAGTGTTGAATAAAAACAGTGTTGACAGTGTTGAATGAAAAATTCAACATGAAATCATTCCTAAGAACAGAAGCTCTTTGCTCTATTCTTTGACAGTCTCTCTGTGGTCATGGTTGTAAAAGTGATTAAATCTTATGTAGGCTAGTATTGAACTTCGCTGTGGCCGGGGATGTGGAAGCACAGTAGGCACTGTGATTTGAGCTATCTGATTGACCATCTCAGAAGCTGCACTAATTTAGCCTAAGAGTTCCCTTCCGTCGAGTACACAGAGTTGGTATTTTCAGACAAATTAAATGGTTCATTATGGGAACACTTTGCTTACCCGGTGCGCAGGGCTTCTGAATCAAGTGCACATACCGCCAACAGCGGAACACAAAAACAAAAATGCGCAAGCCTTTATCACAGACTTTTTTGTTGGCTTTTGTACATAGATATAGATATTGTACATAGGAATACTTTGGTGACCTCTGGTCTCCACCTACTAAAACAAATGATCCATATTTCAATATTTTATTTGGAGGGACAAGGAGGTAAGGTAGGGCGGGCCCTGGTGAGAGGGCGGAGTTAGCCGTTTGAGAGAGTGGTGAATGTGCTACAAAAAACGCAACTCTGGGAGCCAAATCTTTGATCAACGTTGGAAGCAATATTTACATGTTGACCCATAATTTATTTTCTTTATTGTGTACAAAATACTTTATATGTACATTTGTGTACAAAAATATATATTTCAAATTAGAAAAAATGATATAGGTCTGGACCTCGGTGTCCTCATATGTACTGTAGTCACGGCCATGCTTTTGAGTGGATTATGATAGAGACATGAGGTTTGGACCATTGTTTTTTTTAATAGGATTATCTATAGAATTAACATTATTTTACCCATTGGTCAAAATCAGAGTTTCTAAACCCAGAGACGCAACATCGCAAGACTTCTAGAAACACTTGCGAAGCAGGCCGGGGTTTGGAGCTTGAGACATCAATGAGAGAAGTGAACAATTCTTACTTAGTTCCAAAATGTTCTCGAAATCTAATGGCACAACCTAGATTCGAGCCAATGTATTAAGTAGTTGAACTTGTTATTACTCAAACCATGTGAACGTGACAAACTGACACGTTTTAAAGTGTCAAAAACTACTTTATATATAAAGAGTGCCTTTGATTTGACGGCCTGTACATGCTCAGTTCAGTGCGAGACGACCATTAGACCCGATGACGTGTCTGCGCATGAGCGTCGCTTGCCAAAGTTGCCATGACAATGCTTACAAGCGTGATTTGGAATTTCTATTGGAGAAGCAGTTTCTGTCCATTACATATTGGACCATATTTGCTAGAATGTTATCCAGCTAACTAGCTAGCTAGAGTGGCTAGCTAGCTTATCTGTTGCATGTACGTGCTGACATTTCACTACCCAGGCTACGTGGTGGAATGCGAATGGGTCTCAACCAATGAAAATGTGTGGTGGGCAGGCCCAGCCCGGGTCGACCCAGCCCATAGCCAATCCTGCACCATTCCATTAGAGAAGCACCTGACTGCAGTGTGCAGTTCGGGGCAGGGATCAATGTGGGCGGAGTCAAACGTGTTTAACCGAACCCTTCCCGGCTCCTTCAAGGTCATCCAAGTTGAGGTAAACGTTGACGGTATTAACGTCAACGAAAGCGAAACTTAATCGAACCTAACCTGCATGAATAAAAATATAAACCATGGAAGTGAGTGAGACTGTCATTATGCATAATGTACTTTGTAATATTCATGTTATACCAGTGCAGTGGTATGTGTTTATATGACCAACTACTGCACCGATGTTAGCATACTGTTAATTTGCACGTGAGCTCGCTAATTGCTCACAATGAGGGAATGTTATTTGGATTTGCCTACTTGTGCAGTAAGCCTAGGTTTATATGTACAGTTATTTAATCGATTTTATTGTTGATTTTCTGTGTTTCTTCAATGTATGCCTTGATGTGTTTGGCTGGCTCTAAATGTGCAAGCGAGCCTACACAGCCTACCCATTGTATATACAATAATGAAATCACCAGGTTCCAACATACATGGCAAGTCAAGAAAAGTCATTGTCACTTGTCCACACTGCAAACTGAAGTTAAATAAGAAAAACTTAAAACACATTTAAGAAGAAAGCATACACATTGCTTTGAAACAGTGTCCAATGAAAGATTTTTGGCACGTGAGTACATTGATGTGCGAAACTGTGTGTTTGCAGTCGAAAATACATTTTCTGGTCCAGCAAAATTCATACATGTTGTGAAAAATACTAATTCAGTTACAACTGTGTTCAAAAAAAGTATTAACTATTATCATTGTTGTAGTAGTTGGGACCCCCATCCGATTGGCCGATTTTCTTCTTCAAAGGAAAACATGCAGCAAATTAAGCGATGGTGGTGCCTAGTTCTCCTGCAGAACTTTCCCATGCCGTCAGTATTGAACATTATAAAAACGTTTAATTTGCATCCTTAAAATCACTTGTTTCACTGTAGACAGACTGTCCTGAATATATTTTCATATTGAATGTATGTCATTCCCTCACTAAGGTCTGAAGAAGAGAGGTTGAATGATTGAAAAAGGAGGTGAAAACAAAACACACTATACATGTAGGTTTCATATGAGTGGTATAGTCTTTACACTCCTTTCTCATATGGCGAGTGGTATAGTATTAACCCCGCCCCTCTCCAATATATTTCAGGATGATGTAGAAGACGCCACATCAGCATCCAGCTCATTCTTGTACACACATCCTTAGAGGTTCCCTAACATTACTTAATGACCACAATATGTTTTCTTTCTAGACGATACTGAAAACTAAATGCACAGCGAACTGGGTATGAGGTCTGTGTGTAATGCTGAAGGCTTGATGCATGGCAAGATATAATAGTTGTGATGACTTGTTGAGTAGTTATAGATACCACTGAAAACCCCTTTAATAATTGTGGCTTTTGTTTGCATGGTGGTATTGTGAAATTGTGGTGTAATTTGACTTGACGACCCAATTAGGCACTACTCTTAATATTTATTCTTCCCTTTTCTTCAAGGAAAAGGGACACCCTAGAGGCAGCATTTACGAAGAGGCATGACGAAGAGGAACATATTCTCCTCAAGGAACCATTCATGTTACAGTTACAGAGAGATTGAGATGTTCTATGTGGAGGCAGTTGACAACAAGAAAATTACTGTCTTTGCCTCTTTTGAGGAGCAGGAGTGAAGCCATTTGAGGAGTGGTCAAAGATTGTTTTTGTCTGCTGTGTTAATTGTTTAAATTGTTAATTGTGTTATGTTGTTTAGTAAAGATGAAGTAGAAGTCACCCTGAGTCTCTGATCTCTGTGCTGGAGCTGGCATAACTTAATGTACAAAGCACATTCAGCATGTCTATAAGGTATAGTGTCTCCATTCTCATGAGGAAAGTAAATAGCATTATAAATCAGGAAAGGTAGTAAATGTGTGTATATATACTCAATGAAATAATATAATTAAAGTTATAACATTTATCAACACAATTTTAACAGTACATGACAAATCTGTTCACTGCAACAATATCAGTAGCTTGTCTGAAATATAGCATGAAGCAAAAGGTGTTAACACATCTGCTGGTAATTCATATAATATTTTTTACGATCTTAAAATGAAATACGTTTGTATTCAACGCGTGACTTGCGCAAACGTGTGTGTTTGTATTCAATGTGACTGTCAAACCTCAGACAAAAACAAACGTGGGCGGGGTCAAACGTTTGACTCCGTCCACATTAAGACCCGCCCCGAACTGCACACTGCAGTCAGGATGCTTGTTCCATAAACCAAGGGGTACTTCAGTCAGTGCGCTATGCCAATGTCGCTAGCTCTACACGCCTATGTGATAATAAGGATGACAGAAATAACCCTGTGAGTTTCTATTTTTAATTTCATGGTCGCACATTGAGATTAGTGGTTGCAAGTACGAATCACAATGTGTAATTTCGCAAGCTTGTATCGTGTGAAAAATTTAACAATGGTCGCAAATGTGTAACTTGACATTTGAATACATTCAATAAGATTTGCATGCATAATTTATTTTAATTATTACAAGTCAATTTACGACTATAAATATTCTGAAGTGCATCAAAAATACACTTGCAGATGTTATCTGCTCGGGGGTTCTGTCACGTTACCAAGAGACTCAAACTTGTAGGTTTTGTACATCTGTAGAAAGATATTCGCAATCAGCAAGACCACAGCCGCCTATTGCAGCAACTATTGGCTGGATTGTTCTGTCAATCACATCTCAGGAAGTAGTTTGAAGATAAATCATTCCTACAAAGTAACGTTAATGTTACTTGGCCTGAAGTACTAGAATAAAGGTTATCTTTTATGTGTACATCGATGTGTGTGTGTGTGTGTGTAAAGGCATGACAGTAGCTTGTTTATCATGTGAAATATAAAATGGTTTAATTTCAGACAAACTCCATTGACAGCAGCTAAATTAACTTTAGCAAGCTATAATTTGGCTGTATAGGCTTGTACACATTTACTTGAGTGTTTTTAATTAGCACAGTTTGCCAAACTGAGTGACTAGGATTATTGTTATTCATGTTTTTGTTATTGCATTTCAGGTGGAGGGAGTAAGATCACTACAAAGCAGAAAACTGCAAGACAACCAAAGGACCCTAGAGGTATTACAGTCAATGCTTATGAAGTGGATATTGTATGTGAATTGCCCATTCATATCATTGACACTTACAAAATGGTTGGATTGTTTAGCAACATGTGCAGTAAATGCTAACACGGCTTTGGTGTGTTAGCAAGGTACATAATGTATTGGTCATCTCCCCATCAGACCTCTGCATGCTGTGACATGGGCCTCTCATTCATATCTTTATGTACATTTTCTTTATCCCCTTACACTGTGTATAAGACAGTAATTTTGGAATTGTTAGATTACTTGTTGGTTATTACTGCACTGTCGGAACTAGAAGCACAAGCATTTCGCTACACTCGCATTAACATCTGCTAACCATGTTTATGTGACAAATAAAATTGTATTTGATTTGAAACATCTACTTCCAGCTGCTTGACTATTTGGGGCCTTCAGTTGTACCTTACATCACAGCAAGAGTCTCCTTATCTCTGTCTCATAGTCATTTAACATGTATTATGTGTCCACTCAATCATGAAAACTGCTACAGACACAAGAACTGCACCAGAGTGATGATAGCCAGCTAGCCGAGCCATTGCGTGAGAGATCAAATCAAACTTTGTCACATGCACCGAATACAACAAGTGTGGACTTTACCTTAAAATGCTTACTTACAAGCCCTTAACCAACAGTGCAGATTAATAAGAAACTATTTACCAAGTAGACTAAAATAAAAAGTAACACAATAAGAATAACATAAGGCTATATACAGGGGCTACCGAGGCAGTGTGTGGGGGTACAGGTTAGTTGAGGTAATCTGTACATGTAGGTGGGAGCTAAGTGACTATGCATAGGTAACAAACAGTGAGTAGCAGCAATGTACAAAAGGGGGGGGGTCAATGTAAATTGTCCAGTGGCAATTTTATTAACTGTTCAGCAGTCTTATGGCTTGGGGTAGAAGTCTTTTAGACCTAGACTTGGCACTTTGGTACTGCTTGCCGTGGCAGAGAAAAGTCTATAACTTGGGTGACTGGAGTATGACAATTTTATGGGTTTTCCTCTGACTATTATATAGGTCCTGGATGGCAGGAAACTTGGCCTCAGTGATGTACTGGGCTGTTCGCACTACCCTCTGTAGCGCCAAGTGTTGACACTAAGTAACTCGAGGTAGAACAAATGGGTGGGTTATCTTTCACAGGGGAATGTGAAAGGGGTGGTGCTTCAATGGTGGGTAACACACTGAAGAAACAGCACCGCTCATGCTAGCCAAACAAATCGAATGGTGGTTTAACCCAGAGGTTGCTAGCTAAAACACCAGTGATGCCGTTAGCTCACCAACTTGCCAAGACACTTAAAGTTTAGCTAGCTAACTCCGAGCGGTGGGAACCGACAGAGCTAGAGATCCCTGGTAGAAGAACCTACAATTTGTGAGAAACTGCTATTAGCGGGATGTGAAAGCAGTGGATCTAGCTAGGTAACAATGCCAATTGTGTGTAGGCCAGGCAACAGGTGTACTGTAGCTAGCCGACGAAACAAAAACACTACTTACAAGCTGCAGAATTCCTGAAAATTAGCCACTGAATGCTCTGTGCTGGGGTGTTAATCCCCACTAAAATAAACAGTTAAATCGAGAGCTAGTTTTCTGAAGAAAGCTACTTAACAGGCAAGTAACCCAATAGACTTGTGAAGAGGCTAAGAATGAGGTAACCAGAGCGGTGCAGGGTGTTATGTAGACATGTGGGGCATACATCCCCAAAGCTCTTATTGGCTCAACTATGACCGCAAAAAAGGGTGTGTCCAGTAGTGAAATGTCAAACCCAGTCGACTGAAAGAACTGACATTCACTTGTCTATTTGTCCTATTCTTCAGGCTTGTCTGGGATAGGTATGTAGTAGGCACACCTGTGATGTCTTATATACACGGGGTGAAAGTAAGGTGGCATGGTCCAGTACGCAAAGATTGTGTGGGTACGCCATACCGGTAAAACATGAGCCTATCACAATTAATACAACATGCCCTAACATTTGCGAATTGACTGGAAACCAGGTGGTTTATGAGCCAAATTGCTTTGTGGTTTGAGGAGAACACTTACATTTTGTCAAGGTAGAGATGAGTGGCTGAGACACTTGTGAATAAGGCAGAGATGAGTGGCTGAGACCGAGGCACGTGTAGACAACAGTGGATGCATCAATTCAGGCTACAAGTGTAAGCCTAATGACAATTGCAGAATGTCATTACAATACATGTGGGTGTTTTGTAACAGATGTCTCTTTCCAGTCATCAAATTGCAGATGCATAGTGCACCGTTGGGGTTTGGATGCTGAAATTATTTTGTGAGTGGACAAATGTGTATGGATAGCTTACAGGAGCACCTTTGTTAGGTGATTGTTTGACAATCATGACTGGTTGTGTTCATGCCACATTAAAAAGGAACAGGGGGCATGTCCATATTGCTAGGGGAAGCTAAGCTTTCCCTGAAGTAAATTGAATTATATAGGAGTTTACTCCTGTCTATACAGAAATACATAATCATTAAAAATAGGCTACTGCACAAGAAAGGATGATTTAACCACAGAGGATCAATTGCTTCTTTAAAAAAAAATATATATCTTTTTTTTCAATGCATAGCCTACAGTCAGAAGGGCCCGCAATTTGGGCAGCGTGCCCTGCAAGCAAGAGATGCCCAGCCAGGCATATCGCAACATTTTACAAATACAATTATATGGATTAAACAACATTGTTTTTTTTGTTTTTTTAAAGAACATGAGTAGACAAAACTACAAAACTTTATTGCGGTTGGGGATCAACCCCCTCCCTCCCCCCTACATTTGGCCATTGAAAAGCCTTCACAGTTGCATCCTTCCTCAGGGAACTAACTGTCTGCTGATGGCTGACAACAGGGTGGCAGGTTTTTACACGTGCTGCTCTAGAGTTCCATGGCCCAGCAGACTCACCTAGGGATAGGGGGAAGGACACGTTAGTTTGTCTGGGATACTTTTAGAGGGAGGAGAGAGTATGAATTGGAGTGAGTACAGTCATTCCAACCAGTGACCGTGGATAATATGCTATGTCATCACACAGACAGCCATAGTGAAGGAGGTTTACATAGTGCGTAAAGCATATTACCACCAGCAGAGCTTACTTCTCTACTCTGGAGAGATTGCAGGTTGTTGGCCAGAAGGCTTTGGTGGTCCTTGGAATATTCTCTCTGTAGCACCTGTAGAGAAATGGATAGAGGAACAGAATGCAATTGAATGAGAGAGCAAGAGCGTTAACATTTACATTGTTAAATATTGAGGAATATAAAGGGTGCCTTCCAATCAGACAAATGGATGCATGAAACACAGCAACTCAATGGTTTTCCAATGAAGGAGTGTGAGAGGCTTTTGTTGTCCGTCAGAAAAGTAGCAAAGACTATCCTTCAACAAATTAAAAACATAGAACAGCATTGTTCCTGACCAAACAGCTGTGTTGGACATGTGTTTAATGCATTTTGTTTTGAATGCAGCCTTACTCTGTGGTTGAAGTGGTATCATGTCTATAACTTCACTCTCACTCCCCCTACAGGGTTAATACACATTTTAGGTAGAATTTCATGAATTTCAGGCTAATTGATCTTTAGGAAAATACTTTTGCAATTATGTTAGCACAGGTGAAAAATGTTGTCCTGATTGAAGAAGCAATAAAACTAGCCTTCTTTAGACTAGTTGAGTATCTGGAGCATCAGAATTTGTGGGTTTGATTACAGGCTCAAAATGTTGTCCTGATTGAAGAAGCAATAAAACTAGCCTTCTTTAGACTAGTTGAGTATCTGGAGCATCAGAATTTGTGGGTTTGATTACAGGCTCAAAATGGCCAGGAACAAAGACCTTTCTTCTGAAACTCGTCAGTCTGTTCTTGATCTGAGAAATGAAAGCTAATCCATGTGAGAAATTGCCAAGAAACTGAAGATCTCATACAATGCTGTGTACTACTCCCTTCACAGAACAGTGCAAACTGTCTCTAACCAGAATAGAAAGAGTGGGAGGCCCCGGTGCACAACTGAGCAAGAGGACAAGTACATTAGTGTCTAGTTTGAGAAACAGATGCCTCACAAGTTCTCAACTGGCAGCTTCATTAAATAGTACCCACAAAACACCAGTCTCAACGTCAACAGTGAAGACGCGACTCCGGGATGCTGGCTATCTCTGTCTAGTGTCTGTTCTTTTGCCCATCTTAATATTTTATTTTTATTGGCCAGTCTGAGATATGGCTTTTTCTTCACAAATCTGCCTAGAAGGCCAGCATCACAGAGTTGCCTCTTCACTGTTGACTTTGAGATTGGTGTTTTGTGGGTACTATTTAATGAAGCTGCCTTTGACAGCTTTGCACACTCTTGGCGTTCTCTCAACCAGCTTCACCTGGAATGTTTTTCCAGCAGTCTTGAAGGAGTTCCCACATATACTGAGCACTTGTCTGCTTTTCCTTCACTCTGCGGTCCAACTCATCCCAAACCATCTCAATTGGGTTGAGGTCAGGTGATTGTGGAGGCCAGGTCCTCTGATGCAGCACTCCATCACTCTCCGTCTTGGTCAATTAGCCCTTACACAGCCTGGAGGCGTGTTGAGTCATTGTCCTGTTGAGAAACAAATTATAGGGAGACTAAGTGAAAACCAGACGTGATGGCATATTTCTGCAGAAGGCCATGCTGGTTAAGTGTGCCTTGAATTCTAAATAAATCAGTCTCACCAGCAAAGCACCATCACACTTCTTCCATGCTTCACAGTGGGAACCACACATGCAGAGCTCACGAAGTTCACCTACTCTGTCTCACAAAGACATGGCGGTTGAAACAAAAAATCTCATTTGTACTCATCAGACAAAAGGACAGATTTCCACTGGTCTAATGTCCATTGCTCCGGTTTCTTGGAAGCAGGTCTTTATTGGTGTCTTTTAGTAGTGGTTTCTTTGCAACAATTTGACCATGAAGGCCTGATTCACGCAGTCTCCTCTGAACAGTTGATGTTGAGATGTGTCTGTTACTTGAACTCTAAAGAATTTATTTCTGCTTCAATTTCTGAGGATGGTAAATCTAATTAACTTATCCTCTCCAGCAGAGGTAACTCTGGATCTTCCTTTCCTGTGGCGGTCCTCATGAGAGCCAGCTTCATCATAGCGCTTGATGGTTTTTGTGACTGCACTTCAAAAAATGTTCAAAGTTCTTACATTTCAGCATTGACAATGTCATGTCTTAAAGCAATGATGGATTGTCGTTTCTATTTGCTTATTTGAGCTGTTCTTGCCATTGAATGGACTTGTTTTTTTACCAAATAGGGCTATCTTCTGTATACCACCCATACCTTATCACAACAACTAATTGGCTCAAACACATTAAGGAAAGAAATTCCACAAATTAACTTAACAAGGCACACCTTTTAATTGAAATGCATTACAGGTCACTACCTCATGAAGCTGGTTGAGAGCATGCCTAGAGTGTGCAAAGCTGTCACCAAGGCAAAGGGTGGAGGATACTTTGAAGAATCATTTCAAATATATTTTGATTTGTTTAAACACTTTTGGTTACTACATGATTCCATATGTGTTATTTCATAGTTTGTCTTCACTATTATTCTACAATGTAGAACATTGTAAAAATAAAGAAAAACCTGGGAATGAGTAGGTGTCAAATTTTGACTGGTCCTGTATAACATTGCAACATAGGAATATATTTTCTTAGCAGAACTGCATCGAAAGAAACTCTTTCTCAGTTGCAAAAGCAGCAAGGACTTTTCACAAAATTGCATTCCGCAAACAACGACATTGCAAGAGCTAGTAGCTATGTACTGTCCCACGAAATTGCTAAACATAGTAAGCCATTCGCTGAGGGGGAATTCATTAAAAAAAATAATGTATCGACTCTGCAGCAATACTTTTCCCCGACAAGAAAGAGCTGTTTGAAAATGTTTACCTGTCAAAACGAACAGTGACACGGCGTGTTGTTGATATTCTTACGAGGCATAACCCCATACTTTGAAATTACAGAGGAGTTTGCTTCAATGAAGAGCACAACCACAGGGAACGATGTGTTGGAGTCGGTTAATAAGTGTGTGGCAAAGCTGGGACTGAGTTTTAAAAAGTTATACAGTGTGACCACTGATGGGTGCCCAAACATGACAGGAAAAAACATTGGCCTTTTGTAAAGGATACAAGATCGAGTAGCTGAGCTGAACCCAGTTCAGAAAAGTATTTTCCTGCATTGCATTATTCATCAGGAGGTGCTCTGTAAATGTGTTCTGAAAATTAGCCATGTTGTGGATAGTCACTAAAGTGGTAAATTTCATAAGAGCAAAATCTTTAAACCACAGGCAGTTTGTCTAACTGTTGGAAGAGAGTCCTGTCATACAGATCTCCCCTACCACACAAAGGTGAGATGGCTGAGATTGGGGAATGTACTTAAAAAGGGTGTGGGACCTGAAGTTGGAGATTGCAGCGTTTTTGCAAATGAAAGGAAAATGTGTATTTCCCTCAACTGCAAGATAAAGAGTGGTTGGCTGATTTTGCCTTCACAGTGGACATCATGGCCCTCATGAATGAACTGAATTCCAAACTAGAAGGGAAGGGCCTTTTTTGCAAATCAGATGTACAGGCTTGTCAGCCTTCAATGGAAAATTACTGCTCCTGACCCGCCAGCTAGAAGCCAACAATCTCACCCACCTTCTGACACTGCTAGTGTGTTCCCTATCAGATGACCAGCGGGAGAAGTATACATCGCTGCTGCGTGCTTTGAACAGTGAGTTCTCTCGTCGTTTTGAGGATTTCAAAGTGTTGGAAAATGACATGCTGTTGGTTTCCTCTCCTTTCACCTTCAATGTGGATAACGCACCCACGGACCTGCAACTTGAGCTTATCGATCTTCAGTCTGATGCAGTGATTGGAAAACTATTCAAAACACTGTCACTGATGAGGTTCTATGCATCTCTTGAACAAAACTTTCCAAAGATTAGGAGTCATGCTCAGAAGAGGTTTGTACTGTTTGGGTCAACCTATGTATGTGAACAGATTTTCAGTGATGAAATATAACAAGTCAGATCATCTCTTACCGACTCACCTCCTAAGCAATCCTGTGCATAACGACGTCAGAAACTATGATCGACTTCACTGCTCTAGTCAACACCCATCAGAGACTTCACTCCTCACACTGATTGAGTAGTTTAAAATGTAATGTTGAGCTCTCTTGTGTTATTGCTGCAGAGATGGTTGTCCTTCTGGAAGGTTCTCCCATCACAACAGAGGATCTCTAGAGCTCTGTCAGAGTGACCATTGGGTTCTTGGTCACCTCCCTGACCAAGGCCATTCTCCCCCGATCGCTCAGTTTGGCCGGGAGGCCAACTCTAGGAAGAGTCTTGGTGGTTCCAAACTTCTTCCATTTAAGAATGATGGAGGTCACTGTGTTCTTGGGGACCTTCAATGCTGCATACATTTTTTGGTACCCTTCCCCAGATCTGTGCCTCGACACAATTCTGTCTCGGAGCTCTACGGAAAATTATTTGGACCTCATGGCCTGGTTTTTGCTCTGACATGCAATGTCAACAGTGGGACCTTATATAGACAGGTGTGTGCCTTTCTAAATCATGTCCAATTAATTGAATTTACCACAGGTGGACTGCAATCAAGTTGTAGACGGAAACAGGATGCACCTGACCTCGATTGTATGTCTCATAGCAAAGGGTCTGAATACTAATGTACATTTTTTCATTTCACCTTTATTTAACCAGGTAGGCTAGTTGAGAACAAGTTCTCATTTACAACTGCGACTGGCCAAGATAAAGCAAAGCAGTGCGACACAAACCACAACACGGAGTTACACATGGAATAAACAAAACATACAGTCAATAACACAATAGAAAAAAGTCTATATACAGTGTGTGCAAATGAGGTAGGACAAGGGAGGAAAGGCAATGAATAGGCCATAGTGGCGAAATAATTACAATTTAGCAATTAAAACACTGGAGTGATGGATGTGCAGAAGATGAATGTGCAAGTAGAGATACTGGGATGCAAAGGAGCAAAATAAAAACAGTATGGGGATGAGGTAGTTGGATGGGCTATTTACAGATGGGCTATGTACAGGTGCATTGATCTGTGAGCTGCTCTGACAACTGGTGCTTAAAGTTTGTGAGGGAGATATGAGTCTCCAGCTTCAGTGATTTTTGCAATTGGTTCCAGTCATTGGCAGCAGAGAACTGTAAGGAAAGGCGGCCAAAGGAGGAATTGGCTTTGGGGGATGACCAGTGAAATATAGGTGCTGGTAGCGATCGGTTGAAGAGCATGTGTTTAGTTTTACTTGCATTTAAGAGCAGTTGGAGGCCACAGAAGGAGAGTTGTATGGCATTGAAGCTCACCTGGAGGTTAGTTAAACACAGTGTCCAAAGAAGGGCCAGAAGTATACAGAATTGAGAAATAAGGTATCTATTTTATTAATGCGCTTGCTAAAATGTCTAAACCTGTTTTTGCTTTGTCATTATGGGTTATTGTGTGTGTATTACTGAGGCTGTAATGTAACAAATTGTGGAAAGTCAAGGTCTGAATACTTTCCATAGGAACTGTATATTTAAAAAAAAATGTATTACTTACTGACATGGATTGTTCCTGCTGGTAGGTCTCAACCTGGATGCAGGGAAATGGCCTGCAGGACTCGGAGTATGGTTGTATCTACTGTATCTCCACCAGGCTCCTGGAAATCAGACGAGAAACCTGCATAGATTAACCAAATAAAATGGTACCTCTATTTAGTCAAGTCAATATAATTATTTTTACATTGGAGTGTATAGGTTTTTGTTCCAGCACTTCACCAACACCTCATTCAACTAACTGATCTAATTTTGACAAAAACAAGCAGTTCAGTCCGCTGGGACAGAAATCACCCACGACTGTATTATTTAATGAACTTCAAGTTACAAGCTTACAATTCTGCATGATATAAATATATCCACACATGTTATTCTCTGTCTAACCTTGTGAATAACCTCCAAGAACAAGTTTAAATTGAGCTAGCTAGCTAACGTTAGCTGCTGTCAATTGTCTGACATGTACCATTATATTTCACGTTAAACACACATTTTCACAAAAAAAAAATCAATCGATGTACACATATGAAATAGATGATTACCTTCAAGTAGACTTTTATTCTAGTACTTCAGGCCGAGGATTAAGTAACGTTGTTACTTTGTAGAAATTACTTCTCTTTTCCTCTTCAAGCTAATTCCTGAGATTTGACTGATGGAACAATCCAGCCAATGGTTGGAGCAATAGGCGGCTGTGGTTTTAGCTGATTGGCCAGGAGTAAAAAAGGTCCTCCAGGTCTGCTCAAACCATTTGACTTGCGAATGTCTTTCTACAAAATGTACGAATCACTTAGTAATGTGACAGAACTCTGAGAATGTATATTTTTGATTCACATCAGAATATTGTGAACATTGTGGTAAATGGACTTGTAATAATCAGATGTGGACTCTAGTCACATGACATGGACCTGATGATTTGAGACTCGACTTGATAGAAAAGAAAATAACTTGAGACTTGACGCCTCAAGACTCCACTTTGACTTGAAATTATCTGGCCAGATTTTGTAATGTATTGTCAATCATTTTGACACGGAGTCTCTGTGGATTACTCTCCTGGCACCCAGAGACAGTATTGCACTTGCAAACAAAACAGACTGGCTAGTGAAACACACACTCAACCCTCTGATTGGACCAGCAAACTGTCAATCAACACAGGTTGAGAACTAGAGCAGTGAAGGTTTTGGGGAGGTTGCGAGTAGGCCTATAATTATTTAGATAAATATTTGAATAGGCTACATACAGTATATGCTAGGCTACCATTTGTATTTTAGATATGTAGATTTGGTTATAAAATGTGGATACTAACGTAGGTCTAGGGAATTGCACAAAATTATTATTTTAAAAACATCTAATGGTGCTTCAGAAAGAACAAGTTTCCCATCCTGGCTGTTTACCAATCAGCATTAGCACGCAAAGGCGGGTGCACATATCCACATCAGTGACCAGAAAGCGCTTGTTTAATTTTCTCTGGTTTTGCCTGGCAAAAACAGAGTAACCTACCTGCATTAATATTATCCATATAAAGCTGGCTAACGTTTTAGCAATCTGCTACGGACACATCTTTGCCACAATACCTGCAGTGCTTGACTTGAGCTGAAATAGGTGCCGGTAGGTCTACTCATTTTGGGTGCCGGTACTGTTTATATTTAGGTACAGGAGCTCCACTATACTTTTGAGCTAATATTCTATAAAAAAAGGAACAGGAGCTCAAGCAGTAGAACATGTTAGGTGCCGGTACTCAGCTCCGGTGATCTCCTGCCCAAGTCATGCACTACCTGGTGGTTTCATTGATCATTTTCATATTTCCAATAGGCCTAGTTTAGTTGAGTAATAATTAATATAATTCAGTGGTGGTACTGTATGTCTAAAGATAGCTGTAACATCACACTACCTTCTATACTTATGGGATTGTTGTAGTAACGCCGATTGTTGTAGTTGCGCCACTCGGGAGGCCCCGCCACTCGGGAGGCCCCGCCACTCGGATTTTGTACTAGACAAAATATTTTTGCATAATTAAGTCAAAAAACAAACGGATTACATACTTTGTACTGTTTATAAAAAAAGAAATGTATTAGTAAGAAGTAATGTGGTACAATGCTAAATTTCTTTTCATTTTTTGTAACCCGAGTCTTTTAATAATCAAAATATCAGAGAAAATGTTCAGCTGCCCCTTTAAGGGTGGGAGGTTAACATAGTAATGACATGAGTCCTTTCACGTATCATATTTGGGATACGACAAGGACATCTCTTTGCTATTAGTTGAAGCAGCAGACTCAAGTTGAAAAACAACCAAACTTGTGAACAAAACAATGTAAACAGCCAAGAAACACAGGACAATGTCTCACTTTGTTGACCATCGAGTAAATTAGACCATCTTTTATGCCTGTGCACAGTGCCTCCAAAAATGAATCGATCAGCACTTCACTCATTGCGCACAGCTCCCATGCCAGGCAGTGTTTCTGCATGAGGTGGGATATAGGATTCCTATTTCTTTATTCAAATAGCAGCTATGACCGGCCTCCCTAGTGGTATAGCGCTCTAAGGTGCCACTACAGACACGGGTTTGATCCCAGGATGTGTCGCAGCCGGCCGCGATTGGGAAACCCATAAGGCAGCGTACAATTGGCCCAGCGTCGTCCAGGTTAGGGGAGGGTTTGGCCGTCCGGGATATCCTTCTCCCATCGCGCTTTAGCAACTCCTTGTGGCGGGCAGGGCACATGCACTCATGGCGACATGCGGTACAGTTTTTCCTCTGACACGTTGGTGCGGCTAGCTTCCGGGTTAAGCGAGCAGTGAGTCAAGAAGCAGCGCGGCTTGTCGGGGTCGTGTTTCGGAGGACGCATGGCTCTCAAACTTCGCCTCTCCCGAGTCTGTATGGGAGTTGCCGCGATGGGACAAGACTGTAACTAACAATAGGATATCACGAAATTGGAGAGAAAATGGGGTCCAAAAATACAAATATATAAAAATAGCAGCTATGAAACAAAACTGCAGAAATACTTTGAAAATCTCTACTGTAGCATGTCTAACCCTAACTTGCACATGTGGTCATACTTGACTTTGACTTTCTTTTGGCGAATGTAATGCTCCCACAGGCAGAGTCCCACCTGTTTTGAGCCCCACATTTTTAGCTAAAAAAACAAACATACCATATTTTGGGGGGGCGGTGGGTTGCCTGTTTTGCATGTTATTTTGGTGTTAATACGTGTCACATATCAGTTTGCAAACAATGTAAAATAAAAATGATTGAATTAATAAATGCCAAAATGCAGGTATTTCAGCCTTGCTCAGTGCTTTCTGTGGTGGTGTGGTTGCCAGCGGAAAATACGTAGCGTAGGGGTTGGTAATGTTTTCCAGTTGCACCAGTGATTGGCTCAGTGTTCTGTCACTCATGGGGACACTACTTCACTGCCATTTAAAAAAAAATATTTCACCAGGTAGGCCAGTTGAGAACAAGTAGGGAGGTAGGCAATAAATAGGCCCTAGAGGCGAAAATAATTACAATTTAGCATTAATACTGGAGTGATAGATGTGCAGATGATGATGTGCAGGTAGAGATACTGGGGTGCAAAAGAGCAAGAGGGTAAGTAATAATATGGGGATGAGTTAGTCGGGTGTGCTATTTACAGATTGGCTGTGTATAGGTACAGTGATCGGTAAGATGCTCAGACAGCTGATGCTTAAAGTTAGAGAGGGAGATATAAGACTCCAGCTTCAGAGATTTTTGCAATTCGTTCCAGTCATTGGCAGCAGAGAACTGGAAGGAAAGGCGGCCAAAGGAAGTTTTGGCTTTGGGGATGACCAGTGCAATATACCTGCTGGAGCGCGTGCTACGGGTGGGTGTTGCTATGGTGACCAGTGAGCTGAGATAAGGCGGGGCTTTACCTAGCAAAGACTTATAGATGACCTGGAGCCAGTGGGTTTGGCGGCGGATATGTAGTGAGGTCCAGCCAACGAGAGCATACAGGTCGCAGTGGTGGGTAGTATATGGGGCTTTGGCTTCCAGTTTGCTGAGTAGAGTGTTGGGGGCTATTTTGTAAATGACATCGCCAAAGTCAAGGATCGGTAGGATGGTCAGTTTTACGAGGGCAAGTTTGGCGACATGAGTGAATTATGCTTTGTTGTGAAATAGGAAGCCAATTCGAGATTTAATTTTGGATTGGAGATGCTTAATGATAGTCTGGAAGGGGGGTTTACAGTCTAACCAGACACCTAGACATTTGTCCACATATTCTAGGTCAGAACCGGCCAGAGTAGTGACGCTATTCGGGCGGGAGGGTGCGGGCAGAAATCGGTTGAAGAGCATGCACTTAGTTTAACTAGCATTTAAAAGCAGTTGGAGGCCACGGAAGGAGTGTTGTATGGCCTCGAAACTCATTCGGAGGTTTGTTAACACAGTGTCCAAAGGGCCAGGTGTATACAGAAAGGTGTCATCTGCGTAGAGGTGGATCAGAGAATCACCCGCAGCAAGAGCGACATCTTTGGTATATACAGAGAAAAGAGTCGGCCCAAGAATTGAACCCTGTGGCACCCCCATAGAGATTGCCAGAGGTCCGGACAACAGGCCCTCCGATTTGACACACTGAACTCTGTCTGAGAAGTAGTTGGTGAACCAGGCGAGGCAGTCATTTGCGAAGCCAAGGCTATTGAGTCTGCCGATAAGAATGCGGTGATTGACAGAGTCGAAAGCCTTGGTCAGGTCGATGAAGACGGCTGCACAGTAATGTCTTTTATCGATGGCAGTTATGATATCGTTTAGGACCTCGAGCGTGGCTGAGGTGCACCCACGACCAGCTCGGAAACCTGATTGCATAGTGGAGAAGGTACGGTGGGATTCGAAATGGTCGGTGATCTGCTTATGAACTTGGCTTTTGAAGATTTTAGAAAGGCAGGGCAGAATGGATATAGGTCTATAACAGTTTGGGTCTAGAGTGTCTCCCCCTTTGAAGAGGGGGATGACCACAGCAGATTTCCAATCTTTGAGGATCTCAGACGATATGAAAGAGAGGTTGAATCGGCTAGCAATAGGGGTTGCAACAACAGATTTTTCAGCTCTTTCAGAACATCAGCTGTCTGTATTTGGGTGAAGGAGAAGTGGGGGGAGGGGTTTGGGCAAGTTGCTGCAGGGGGTGCTGAGATGTTGGCCAGGGTAGGGGTAGCCAGGTGGAAAGCTTGGCCAGCAATGGAAAAATGCTTATTGAAATTATCGATTATTGTAGATTTATCGGTGGTGACAGTGTTTCCTATCATCAGTGCAGTGGGCAGCTGGGTGTAAGTGCTCTTATTCTCCATGGACTTTACAGTGTCCCAAAACCTTTTGGAATTAGTGCTACAGGATGCAAATATCTGTTTGAAAAAGCTAGCCTTAGCTTTCCTAACTGCCTGTGTAAACATCCTGACTTCACTGAAAAGTTGTATATCGCGGGGGCTATTCGATGCTAATGCAGAACGCCACAGGATGTTTTTGTGCTGGTCAAGGGCGGTCAAGTATGGGGTGAACCAAGGGCTATATCTGTTCTTAGTTCTACATTTTTTGAACGGGGCATGCTTATTTAAGATGGAGAGGAAAGCACTTTTGAAGAGCAACCAGGCATCCTCTACTGACGAAATGAGGTCAATATCCTTCCAAGATACCCGGGCCAGGTCGGTAAGAAAGGCCTGCTCGCTGAAGTGTTTTAGGAAGCGTTTGACAGTGATGAGGGGTAGTCCTTGACAAGAGGACCCAGTACGCACACAGACAATGAGGCAGTGAATGCTGAGATCCTGGTTGAAGACAGCAGAGGTGTATTTAGAGGGCAGGTTGGTCAGGATATCTAAGAGGGTGACCATGGTTACAGATTTAGGGTTGTATCTGGTAGGTTCCTTGATGATTTGTGTGAGATTGAGGGCATCAAGCTTAGATTGTAGGACGGCCGGGATGTTAAGCATGAAGATAGATGGGGGGCGATCAATTAACATATGGTGTCCAGGGCATAACTGGGGGCCGAGGGGGGTCTATATCAAGCGGCAACGGTGAGAGACTTGTTTCTGGTAAGGTGGATTTTTAAAAGTAGAAGCTCAAATTGTTTGGGCACAGACCAGGATACTAAAGACAGAAGTCTGCAGGCCCTCTCTTCAGTAGCTTGCAACTCCACTCCCTTTGGCAGTTCTATCTGGTGGAAAATGATATAGTTAAGGATGGAAATTTCAGGATTTTTGGTGGCCTTCCTAAGCCAGGATTCAGACACGGCTAGGACATCCGGGTTGGCGGAGTGTGCTAAAGCAGTGAATAAAACAAACTTAGGGAGGAGGCTTCTAATGTTAACATGCATGAAACCAATGTTTTTACGGTTACAGAAGTAAACAAATAGCGCCTGGGGAATGGGAGTGATGCTGGGGGCTGCAGGGCCTGGGTTAACCTCTACATCACCAGAGGAACAGAGGAGGAGTAGGATAAGGGTACAGCTAAAGGCTTTAAGAACTGGTTGTCTAATGCGTTTGGAACAGAGAGTAAAAGGAGCAGGTTTCTGGACTGAAGAATAGTTTCAAGGCAATGTACAGACAAGGGTATGGTTGGATGTGAGTACAGTGGAGGTAAGCCTAGGCATTGAGTGACGACGAGAGAGGTTTTGTCTCGAGGCACCATTTAAGCCAGGTGCGGTCACTGCATGTGTGGGGGGTGGAACATAAGGGCTAGCTAAGGAATATTGAGCAGGGCTGGAGGCTCTACAGTGAATTAAGACACAAACTACTAACCAAAACATCAATAGACAAGGCATATTGAAATTAGAGAGAGGCATGTGTAGCTGAGCGATCATAGGGTCCAGTGAGTAGCTAGGCGAGCTGGAAGCACGGCAATTCAGACAGCTAGCAGCAGGCTGGCAGATGGGCCTTAGGGGAATGTCGCAACGGAAGAGCCAAATCTAAGGGTAGAGCTGCTGCTACTCTTTGTAGCAGCATTTCATTGAAGATAAATTATATTGATAAAACTTATCGGTGCTCATCGGCCATAAACATTACACAACACGTTGGAAATCGCAAATTCAACAATGAGTGGTTTTGATGGAATTGGTGGCTAACTGCAAGCATAGCAAAGAAATCACTAGCCTGCTATTCAGTGGAGTGGCTGTGTGGTCCCAAGTCTGGGTTTAAGGGTCTCTTTTCCAAGCTTCAAATGATAAACATTCAACATTGGCCATGCTGTCAATCCAGCATAATTTCTGGCACGCTCAAAACAACTGTTAACTCGGAACTGAGAAATCTGACTTCAGTGAGTTCAAGACAATTGGGAACTTGGGAAAACACGAGCTCCGACTGGGAAAATACATTTTGAACGGTCATCCAACTCAGAATTGTAAGTGGGGAACTCTGGCCTCTTTCTAGAGCTATGACCTGAAGATCACTGGCATCATCATTCTTCAAGTCCCAGAAAATAAATAATTATTGCAAATCTTATTGAATGTATTCAAATTACAAATTTGGAACCATTTGTTGTTTTTTTTTAATAATCACACATCATGATGATACAAGCTTGCCTAATTAAATTACACATTTGAAAATCGTACTTGCAACCACGAATCTCAATGTGCAACCACGAAATTCAAAATACTAACTTCTGTCATTATTTTCCCATACCAGTCCATTTAAAACTATTTAAAATACACCCATGCTATTTTGTCGGGAAATTTAACTACAGTTGAGACCACTGACATGACATTGATGCAGATACCAATATTTTGCTGCGGCATGCGCTTTACGGTCAACATAATCTGTGCGGGGTTGACTCGTCTTTAATAAGACGCTGTCAATCAAATTTACTCTACTTGTCTGCTCAGTCTCACGACTGGGTTTTCCACCTGATTATTAGGCTATATGTCTTTGTTGATTGATCTATATACTCAAAATACTGCTGTCCCAAATGCTTCAATGTATAGAAATTGCTGTTCATCTCACGCGTCTTCCTCGCCAAGAGTGCATGCAGAAAAAACAAAGCTCTATTTTGATGCGCGTTGTCAAACACGCATGCACGCCCCATATTTGCACTGGAGCAGCTATAATACTGTGCAACTTTTGAAGACGATTGGCCTCGGGATTCCTCTCCATTTGAGAATAACTAACTACACGAATGTGATAGTAAGGAGACTGATTTCCATTCATGCAAATCATATTTGCTGGCATATGGGGCTGTTTGTTATTGTTTACCTCCCTGACCAAACTACGTGCCGCCGCACATATTACTGCATTTGACAGGTCGCGAGCATTCACAGCAAATAGCTAAAAACAGACACGCTTACCCTCGCTGCTCGGGTAATACTCAAATCTTTCATCACTTCCTCGAATGCTGCTGTCTCTTCTGCCTGTTTCTGATTATGCAAAGCGATTTTCTCGCTAAATTTCCGCGGATTATTCGATGTCGCCATGTTTCGCTCTTCAGCTCCGCTTTCCCTCCAGAGACGTTGCGTGCCCACGTCCTTGCGCGTGGGCGTAGTTAAAGCGCACATCTGGAACGCCCGCGTTCCTCACATTTTTCACCAGGGATGGGTCAAATGCAAAAAGGGATAGGTCATTTCCCCCCCCATTGTTGTTTAAACGTTTTATCCACTGTCCACTTGCGGATAATCTAAAATCAATTATATATTTTTAAATAAATTATCCCCTATTGAACATGTTGGTACGGTTCTTCTTATTTTGAATGCCTTGTTTAGCCGCTAAACCCACTGTACTGTACATGACATAACAATACAATGAATACAATACAATACAATGGATACAATACAATACAATGAAAGCTATAGCCTACAGAGAAAAGCAGTTGTGTGTCTGTTACTTTCCAGTTTTTGTAGTCTTTAGTAGCCACTGGCCAGATGTCCCTACTCAAATGAGTGTGCTTTTAGAATTCTCACTGGGAATTAAATGCATAAACCACTGTCAACCACATCAGTCACTAACATGCTAAAAGTACCAATACTGGTAAAAAAAAATCAAATGTTTTTTCTTTTTCCCACAGACACACAAGGCTAAAGAGCTACAGGCGCAGCAGTCCATGCACAATGAAACAATATGCTGTTTCACCCACTATTCAGAGTAGTGGAAATAAATTGGCTGTAAAGTAACCAAGGAAACCATTGAAGAGGGTATACCAGGGCAATGGGTGTGTGGGAATATGTTGTTATTGCCAGCTAAACCCTGAAAAAAAACCTTGAAGTTGAGCCTCAGTGAAAAAGCATGGATTAAATGACATTTTGGCAGATTTCTGTGTCCTGCTCCTCAGATATTGTTTACATTAATCTAGTTACATAAATACATCAGCTACAACAGGCTTCCCTTCCCTGTACATAGATACATGTACTCACAGGCTTCCCTGTACATAGATACATGTACTCACAGGCTTCCCTGTACATAGATACATGTACTCACAGGCTTCCCTGTACATAGATACATGTAATCACAGGCTTCCCTGTACATAGAGACATGTAATCACAGGCTTCCCTGTACATAGATACATGTACTCACAGGCTTCCCTGTACATAGAGACATGTAATCACAAAAATAACTCAAATGGTTCCGTAGCTTTTCAATTTTATTTAAATAGAGATAACTTTGCCCCTGACCCCGACTTCATCTCCACTTCACTTTACACCCCCCCCCCCAGCCCCTTCCCTCAAAGCTGAAACACAAACCTGTGCCAATGCTATGCCCCAAAAAAGAGAAGCATCTGAAAAATGGATGTATAAATATGTGATAAAAGGTGTAATATCTTTAGATAGGTAGATGGATGTATTGATGGTGGATAGATAAGGTATTTAACATTTTGTGGGATTGAGATATTCATGGTAACTCATGCTCAAGGCAGTAACTGACAGCAGGGGGAGGTATATCTAAAGAGCTAATTGTTTTCACTACTCTGTTGTGCAAAAAGACTTCTCAACAGTTTTTACCCCCAAGCCATAAGACTCCTGAACAGGTAACCAAATGGTTACCCGGACTATTTGCATTGTGTGCCCCCCCCAACCCCTCTTTTACGCTGCTGCTACTCTCTGTTTATCTTATATGCATAGTCACTTTAACTATACATTCATGTACATACTACCTCAATTGGCCCGACCAACCAGTGCTCCCGCACATTGGCTAACTGGGCTATCTGCATTGTGTCCCATCACCCGCTAACCCCTCTTTTTACGCTTCTGCTACTCTCTGTTCATATATGCATAATCATTTTAACCATACCTACATGTACATACTACCTCAATAAGCCTGACTAACCGGTGTCTGTATATAGCCTTTCTACTCTTTTTTTCAAATGTCTTTTTACTGTTGTTTTATTTCTTTACTTACTTACCTACACACACACACACACACACCTTTTTGTTCTCGCACCATTGGTTAGATAGAGCCTGTAAGTAAGCATTTCACTGTAAGGTCTACTACACCTGTTGTATTTGACGCACGTGACAAATAAACTTTGATTTGATTCTGTTGCCTTAATTGTATGGACAGTCCACCTAATGTGGGGCCCAGATTTGATTTCACATTGTTGCTATTTAATGATTTCTGTGGTAAACATGTTAAATTGGGAACAGATAACAAACAGCATGTGGTAGAAAACCCTGGTGTCTTCTATTGTTATGAATCTGGCGAGAGACCAGTTTGTTCTTCCAGATTGATATTTTTGTCATTTCTGTTTTGTGTATGACAGACACCTGCTAAGATACTGAATTTGCATGTCACACAGCGTTACTGGAAACATGGTTCTGGAAACTGATGAAGTTGTGTTTGTGGTCTATACTTCCTTTGCAAGGCTTCTCCAATGCCACTTCAGTAGGAAATACAGTGCATTTGGAAAGTATTCAGACCCCTTGACTTTATCCACATTTTGTTATGTTACAGCCTTATTCTAAAATTGATAAACTCATAAATCTACACACAATAACCCATAATGACAAAGGTAAAACAGGTTTTTAGCAGGAAAAAAACGTTGTGTTTGTGATAAACAATATTTTATCACACACCTAGCAGCTATAATATCATTTCACAGAAATAATTTGCTGGTGGAAATTACATCACATTTTGTAGGCTATGGACATAAAAACATATGTCAAATGTGTTCTGGATAGGAGTGTTTTGAAACATAATTGCACACTGACTCACTGCTTATCAGTTCATATGAGTGAGTTAAACTATACTATAAAACAATTGCTGTTTGAACAGTGAACAATTCAGCAATCATGTACAGTAAAGAAATGAAAGTCCCAAACTTGTGTCTTCCGTGCAGTGTGTTCTATTTTCTCTATGAGGTAATGAGGCTTTTACAGGAAATCTTGATGTGACTTTCATTTTTGCTAAGTTCCACTTTTTCAACATAGAAAAAAGGGAACTTGGAAGTTCAGTCAACAACTTCATCGTCTCTCACTCATAGACCAACTGGACCACTCTGTTCGTCTCACCAAGGCCTGGTAAAACACATTTTTATTGGTTCTGACCTACTGATCTTCTGTATTTCATGGGTGCTATCTCGGGGCTATTCAAACAATACTGGAATTTGGAAAATGTTCTTAGGATATGCATTGTATTAATATATTTCTTATTGATCAATATGTTGTTGATTTCAATATTAATTAATCGTTTATTTAGCTCATAGGTTCTTGCATTATTTTGCAATGGTGACCTGGGTTTGGTTAGTTAGGTTTAGTTAATGACATAATTTATTGACTGCCTTAAATACCAGACTGTTTATGCATAGTAGACTACCCTTCATTTCAACATCCCAAACTGCTGTCATCCAATAATGCATTTTTTCATTCACAGGCCATGATGTCGAATACAACTTGTCTCCGTGCAAACTCTACCACAGACTGCCTAGAACCAGCTTCTTTTGGTTTTTCTATGGGATATGCTGTGGGTCTTCCTCTGTTCTTCATAGTTCTGGGAGTAGTGATTGCGCTGATCTATACCAAGCGCAGTAAATGTAGGAATATGTGGCAGTTAGATCAACTCAAGAGCACAGAGGTCAACACACGTCAGCTTGAGGGTTCCCAATACACGGCCATGGTCAGACCACCACCCGCTGATCATAGCCCTATCTACGAGAACTTCACTGACTCCAACAAGACAATCATCAACATGAAAAGGTAGGTTACATGATGATGATTAGTTTGGGTTGAAATGTTCAAACGAAGTACACTGGAAGTTGAAAGTTGATTAGGTCATTATATTGAGGAAAATCAGAGTTTGTCTTTGCCTTTTGCAAACTGTTCATTTCCAAGACTTCATGCCTCTTTTATTTTCACGTTTGAATTGTATTAATCCTACTGTGTCTCAATGACTCAACAATGGACTTTTAACAGAGTTGACAAATGTTGACCACACGACAGTGAGCACACATAGGCCATGTTTGTTGTGGCGTAACTGTGCGGGAAAGCATGTTCTGATGTTGGCCCATCTGTCTACCTGTCTCTCCAGGTCACCCGCTGAACCTGAGGACGTATATCTGCAATGTGATTTACCCGATGATGCAATTTACAGCAACGACATGTCCTGTAGCCTGGCCATACTGCCTCCTGAGGAAGATATTTATATCATGCCAGATGTTCTATAGTTACAGCCATAAAGATGACCCTATTCAAATCCAAACAGTCATATTTTTGTAGGACAGGAAGAGGAATCAAAGGAGCCAATATGTTCTGGTGGCTTTATGTTTTATCCACCTCTGAAGGAAACTTGGCCATATTGACAGAAACATTTGTCTTAATTAGAATCTTTTGCTTTGTTTTACAGACTAAAAAGTATGTTATTATGTTATTGTACATATTTTAGTAAGTGCCTGCTAGGTTCGGCACAGTGCAACAACTTTTTAGGGCAAATTTAAATATAAGTAGCAGTTTAGCCCAAAATGTAAAACATTTTTACAGTGAACTTTTTCACTCTGTAGTTAGGGAGAAGTCGAAATGTACCCAATTGTTACCCAGAGGGGCGTGTTGCCTAAAAGATTGTCTGTGCTGTGTACACTGCCACTTCAGGAGGCGAGTCAAAGGATTCTTCCTCTGCAGTATGGGGCCCATTATGGGGTATTGTGTGTAGGCCAATGACAAAAAGTCTTCTCCATTTTAAATTCAGGCTGTAACACAACACAATGTGAAAAAGTCAAGGGGTGTGAAGACTTTCTGAAGGCACTGTATAGCAGTCTTGTTGACAGGTCTCGAGAACGGTCTGGAGCCCACATATTGAGTGTCTCGGTGTTGTCTCGGTGTTTGATACATTTGGACTCGGTCTTGACTCGGTCTCGGACAGTGAGGACTCATAAATAGTTGCCTAGACCAATGGAGTAAAAACAACTCCTAATTACCAGCTTCCATTCAGTCCAGTGTTGCAATTTTGTGTTTTTTTTTGCCAAAATTAGTCAACTTTAATGACGATGTTGCAGGTGAAAATGTATTGGTCGCGGGTGCCAGATTTTTGGCGGTACTTCTAAATTGCACCGCGACCGCCATGGCATTTCTCTTAAAAATATATACATATATTTCACTGTGACCTGCTGCCTCTGACTATCAGGCAGTGAGCAGGCTGTAACTGAGTGAGTGAGTCAGTGAGTGAGCATGTGAATGGGGGAGAGGGAGAGGGCCGAAGGGGTGCGTGTGTGCTTTGAGAGAGTGCTGCAGCAGAGTAAGCTGAGTCATGGAGGCAGAGCAGCACCAGTGCACTTTGTGACCACTGTTTACCAGTTGTAGGTAGGCTATTTAGTTTGGTCATTATGGAGGCACACCTTTTCCATAAAACATATATTAACACGCTAGAACCGCAACAAAGCATTGGAAAACGACTTTAGGGGCACTAGAGCTGTTTAGATAAGTTTGCTCAGAGGTGGTTTAAAGTAAACTGCATTCTTTAATGTGAGTTTCATTGTGGACTTTTCCCTGAAATGATATGTTGGCATGTTGGCCTATCATGGGCTATAGACTACCTGCATCTAGCTCAGTAAACCACGGCAAAGTTTAATTGCAGTTATAACCCCAGATTTTAGTCAGTAGCCTATGCCTATTGAAATAACAAGTCAATCTCGCAAATAGACCATTTATAATAGTTTGTAGTCTTAACATCTGGCACAAAATGATGGCACAATTGACAGAAAATAGCCTAACATTTGTTTTTTTAAGTTCATCCAAGTGTTTATTGCGCAGAGATTGAGATGCTCTGTCCAACTTTCATCACTTAAACTCTCCTTTTGGATTTATCTATAGTTATGCACATGCTACAATTATAAACTGGGTGGTTTGAGCTGAATGCTGATTGGTTGAAAGCCATGGTATATCAGATGTGGAATGACAACTTAAGCAATAAAGCCCAAGGAGGTATGGCCAATATACCATGGCTAAGGGCTGTTCTTTGTGTTATATGGTCTATGGTCTACTATGACTAAGGGATGTCCTAAGAACAGTCATTAGCCATGGTAAATTGGCCATGTACCACACCTCCTTGGGCTTTCTTGCTTAATCATAATCAAAATAATCTATTGAGGGGAAATTATCTGGAGAGTTTAATAGGGGAGATTTATATTTTCTCTTGTGATATGTTCTTAAACTCGCAATAATTATTATTTTGATGGAAAAACTAATTGAGCTTTTTAGTCTGTCGTAAAAAATAAAGTCAATATTCCTTCTTAATTCAATCGATAACATTATGGAAAAAGTGTTTATTGGATAAATGTGGCAAGTCCTCTTTTGCTGCAAAATATTATTTGAGCTAGTTTTCAGGCCTTGTGGGTGGGTTTTCCAAGGTCATTGGGCTAGAAATTCTAGCCAGACCTGGCAACGCTGATTCAGTCAGGGCATAAAACCACTTCGCTTGGCCAAATATATACACTCCTTTCTCAGAACATTAATATCTTAAAATCCTTATCTATTATAGACATGTTTGCACACTGGTGAACCTATAGGCCTTCAGTGTGTGACAGGTTTGTGATTCTGAAAGGACAGCAACCGCAATACCAGTGAACTCATGTAGGAGACTGCACTTTTTGTAAAAACACAAAGGTCCAGTGGTGTAGTGGAGGGTATATGCAGGTATAAACCCAACAATCTCACACTCATTTCATGCAAATATGTACAAATAGAATTTCAGCAGATTTTGTGTGTTATTCTATGGCTTAATTTGTGTGAAAAGACACATTTTTGTGTGACTTCATTCATAGGAAAATACATTTTTGGGGGATGATGGTGTTGGTGCATGATGGTGTTGGTGCATGATGGTGTTGGTGCATGATGGTGGTGCATGATGGTGTTGGTGCATGATGGTGTTGGTGCATGATGGTGGTGCATGATGGTGTTGGTGCATGATGGTGGTGCATGATGGTGTTGGTGCATGATGGTGGTGCATGATGGTGTTGGTGCATGATGGTGGTGCATGATGGTGTTGGTGCATGATGGTGTTGTTCTACACTGACTTTTTTTTGTGTCCCACATTTATTCATATAAAAAACAAATGTGTTAACAACCCACTCTTTTTAATCAACCAGGTTGTCACCTAAATAATTACAATATAATACTAGCCTTGTTTTTTAAAATGTGTTAAATTAACGCCAATGCCGTTTTCTATGCTTGTTTTCACATAATACTTTGGAATACTTGTGCTATGTCGGATTTTATGAGGGTCGCCAAATTGGAGTAAAAAGCTTTATTTGTCTGTTTTTGTTTTGTGGTATCAATGAAGGTATTTGATTGTGTTTTTTCAGTGGGCATTGCGTACAGTATACTCACTTCTTAATCCCTACTGATGCGTATCGAAGTAGTGTAGTGGAGGTGGAGGTATACGACTTGGTCCTCCTGTAGCTCAGTTGGTAGAGCATGGCGCTTGTAACGCCAGGGTAGTGGGTTCGATTCCCGGGACCACCCATACGTAGAATGTATGCACACATGACTGTAAGTCGCTTTGGATAAAAGTGTCTGCTAAATGGCATATATATATATATATATATATTATCAATTATGTGGTACAACAGGGAAACCATGCACAAAGTAGCCTACACAATCGCAAAGCATGTGAAATATGCTCGCCACAAACAACCTAGTTTCAGCTGAATATCATCTGCAGGCAGCAAGAGTGTTCAGCTCTCAGCTGGTTTTGGCATAGAGCAGCTCACAGAAGAATGACATCGGTAGCCGGTAGGGTAGGAAAGACATTTCAACAGTAAATGCTAACTAAGGCAATAATGGGTGCAAACCAGGTATTGAAAAAGTTTAGTCCAAAGTGTTGGTCAGTTGGCTGTTTTTGATGCTCAATTAACATCATGTACTGTTTGCATCAGGGGCGTAGACATGGATGGGCCTGGGTGGACAGAGGCCCACCCACTGGGGAGCCGGGCCCTGACAGGCCCACCCAATCAGATTGATGTGGTTTGTGGATGTGGCATTGTTGTGGACTTAGACCATCAAATATGTGTATTTTTTTTATTTAAAAAAAAGTGATCTTTTGAGAGTGAAAATCTAAATCTATAGGGAAAACTCAAAGGACGAGGAGCCTACAATTCCCCATCTTGTTGATGTGCATAACTGAGGGAGAGAGTCCACCTTTTCATGGTTGTTACATCAATAAGACTGTAAAGTTCCCATATGTAAGAGAACTTCTGTGGTGTTTACATATTATCAGAAATCCATTCTGGTCTATTTTGTGGCTTTTGGCGAATGCATTCTAATGATCTAAAGTCACGCTGTTGCAACTGCCTGTAAACACACAGTCCAGTTCAAAGTGAATGATGGCAGGCCCTACTGCTTGTAAACACACAGTCTAGTTCAAAGTGAATTATGACAGGCCCTACTGCCTGTAAACACACAGTCCAGTTCAAAGTGAATGATGGTAGGCCCTACTGCCTGTAAACACACAGTCTAGTTCAAAGTGAATTATGACAGGCCCTACTGCCTGTAAACACACAGTCCAGTTCAAAGTAAATGATGGTAGGCCCTACTGCCTGTAAACACACAGTCCAGTTCAAAGTGAATGATGGCAGGGCCCTACTGCCTGTAAAAACACAGTCCAGTTCAGAGTGAATGATGGCAGGCCCTACTGCCTGTAAACACACAGTCCAGTTCAGAGTGAATGATGGCAGGCCCTACTGCCTGTAAACACACAGTCCAGTTCAGAGTGTGAATGATGGCAGGGCCTACTGCCTGTAAACACACAGTCCAGTTCAGAGTGAATGATGGCAGGGCCTACTGCCTGTAAACACACAGTCCAGTTCAGAGTGAATGATGGCAGGGCCTACTGCCTGTAAACACACAGTCCAGTTCAGAGTGAATGATGGCAGGGCCTACTGCCTGTAAACACACAGTCCAGTTCAGAGTGAATGATGGCAGGGCCTACTGCCTGTAAACACACAGTCCAGTTCAGAGTGAATGATGGCAGGGCCTACTGCCTGTAAACACACAGTCCAGTTCAGAGTGAATGATGGCAGGGCCTACTGCCTGTAAACACACAGTCCAGTTTAGAGTGAATGATGGCAGGGCCTACTGCCTGTAAACACACAGTCCAGTTCAGAGTGAATGATGGCAGGGCCTACTGCCTGTAAACACACAGTCCAGTTCAGAGTGAATGATGGCAGGGCCTACTGCCTGTAAACACACAGTCCAGTTCAGAGTGAATGATGGCAGGCCCTACTGCCTGTAAACACACAGTCCAGTTCAGAGTGAATGATGGCAGGCCCTACTGCCTGTAAACACACAGTCCAGTTCAGAGTGAATGATGGCAGGCCCTACTGCCTGTAAACTCACAGTCCAGTTCAGAGTGAATGATGGCAGGGCCTACTGCCTGTAAACACACAGTCCAGTTCAGAGTGAATGATGGCAGGCCCTACTGCCTGTAAACACACAGTCCAGTTCAGAGTGAATGATGGCAGGCCCTACTGCCTGTAAACACACAGTCCAGTTCAGAGTGAATGATGGCAGGCCCTACTGCCTGTAAACACACAGTCCAGTTCAGAGTGAATGATGGCAGGCCCTACTGCCTGTAAACACACAGTCCAGTTCAGAGTGAATGATGGCAGGCCCGTGTGGCAAATGGCTTGTTTGTATAAAGGCCTACTGTAGCTCTGATCGGCTATAGCACGCCGGTCTGTGAAGACTCCGGTCCTGGACAAGACAGATGTTTTATTCTGTTTTATTTACTGTAGTGTAACAGCCACTTTCGCACGGACGTTTTCCCACTCTATATTGCTAGAGAATTTTCACAAATGGCTTAGTATACGTAATTCCCAAACATTCTAAAAAAAAATGGAAAAAGTGGAAATTACCATATCTAAGCAGTGGTGTAAAGTACTAAAGTAAAAATACTTTCATGTACTACTGAAGTAGTTTCTTTACTTTACTTTGCTATTTATATTTTTGATAACTTTTACTTCACTACATTCCTAAATAAAAGGTTGTACTTTTTTACTCCATACAGTTTCCCTGACACCCAAAAGTTCTTGATACATTTTAAATGCTTAGCAGGACAGGGAAATTGCCCAATTCACGCACTTATCAAGAGAACATCCCTGGTTTTCCCTACTACCTTATCTGGCGGATTCACTCAACACAAATGCTTTGTTTGTAAATTATGTCTGAGTGTTGGAGTGTGCCCCGGGCCCCAAGAGAATTGTGCCGTCTGGTTTGCTTAATATAAGGAATTTGAAATGATTTATACTTTTAATTTTACTTTTGATACTTAAGTACATTTTAGCAATTAAATGTTATTTTCATACATCAGTATATTTAAAACCAAATACTTTTAGACTTTTACACAAGTACTACTGGTTGACATTCACTTTTACTTGAGTCATTTTCTATTAAGGTATCTGTATTGTCTGTATGACAATTGGGTATTTTTTCCACCACTGTATGGTGGTCGCTTGTCAGAATCTTTTTTTTTTAAAGTGCCATATTCCTCCTGGGGGTGGAAATGAACAGATTTTAATAAGATTTAATGTTGCTAAAATGCTGTCAGTTCCACTTTAAATGCAACAATGTTTCACATACAAGTTATTTTCGAAGAGATGGTTAACAACAGCTAGCGTGCTGCAATAAAAAACCCAGTTCCATTCACCAGATGATGATAACTTGAAACTGAACTTCTTGTTGAAAGTTATTCTTGAAAAGGGAGAAGCTAACAAATTAGAACCAATATCCTCTTTGATAACACCTGCTGCAGCCGCTGCAATCTAGCCTACAAGCCACCAGCTAGTTAGATCAAGAAGGCAGAAGTTCCCATACGTTTTTGTAAAAATGGTCCCTTCCATTTAAGTCTAAATATGATTGGATGATTCCACTGTCACCCCAAAATGTTGCCCTTATACAGTTGAATGGCAGATGCCTTTATTTAGCTTCTGATGGCCTAGCCAATGGCTGAATTAGCGAACTCGATTTATCTCCCCAGAGACCAGCAAAGAAAAATCCTGATTGGATTTTTTTCCTCTTCGGTGTTAACCCTTTAATTTCCAACAAAAACTGAAGAGATTAAATCAGAACATCATTGAAAATATTATTATTATTATTATTATTATTATTTTATAAATCCCAAGCCCTTCTCTGAAGGCGTAGAAGGCCCATTGTTCCCCACTGTGTTTGGGTTAGTAATATTTTGTAGAGTGGCTCTATTTTCCCCTCAGCATGCATTTTTATTACTGTTCTGAATATCTAAAGAATCCATGTGTTTTTCTGAAATATGAACACAGAAATACTGGATATTTTGAACTCTTATTATGGTGGTGATTTGATAAAATTACAATCATGGACTTGAATTGGACTCGATTTGCTCTGGTCTTGGTCTCGAATCAGTCTCGCTTTAGGTTGTCTTAAACACAACACTGCTGTAGAGCCTGCCATTTAAACAATTAATTGTGAAGTTTTTGTGACATGCTACAGGCTGGCAGGAGCACTCAGCATTTCAACAACATGCCTATACACTTTGCATTTAGGTTGTATAAATGAAATTGTAAAAAATAATTACTTGGAATTAAATAGTAATGAAACGAAAAATGGCTTAGTAATGTTTTTAAATATGAGTTTGGCCAGTCTTTGGTTTTGAGTATCATGCAGTGAGCTATGCATGCCTGGTTTGTTAATTTAGCTTATCAGATTCTAAAACAGTTTCTAAACTGCATATCTAAGGCTCTGGTCTGTCCTAGGAGTGAGGGTAAACGGTAGGCATGTTCTCTGCTATCCACGTTATATTTTTATTATTATTGTGGGTATAGGGGAGGATTACTTGTTTTTTCCAAGCGCTCAGGGAGGGTCAGGTAAAAATATATATTACTGAAGGGAGGGCCATCCATTTTCCTTTCAGAGAGGTCAGATTTTCTCCAGGTATCCCTCATCATAAATAACTTACAGCCACATAGAGAGTTACTGATGGCTTTGATTTCAGCTTCTCCTTTCTCATAAAATAGAAAGAGAAAAAAATAGAAATAGAAAAAAAAGACAGGGGGATGCCCTTTTTGAATCTAATGAGGTTATCAAATAGTGTGAAGTGAAGTCATCTGTTGAGCGGACTGGTGATGGGTTGTCTGGGGATGAGCAATAAATAACATTCCTCCTGCACTGAGAGAATGCATATTGTGATGCTGGATTAATTAAATTACGTTTGGTCATTGGGGACGAAGAGAAGCTAGTCAGTGTGATTGTTCAAACATGATGTCTCGCAAAAACATTGAAAATGAGGATGTGATACTCAAACTGAAGAAATGGCCCAAAAACATTCAGATTGAGTCTCCCTGTGTGTTGGAAAAGTTCCAGCAGTGAACTTTGTGTGAGTAGTATAGTGTTTCATTGATGTTTTAAAGGAGACACGTAGAAAGGAAGCAAAAATCCCTTTGACCTACAGTACCAGTCAAAAGTTTGGACACACCTACTCATTCAAGTGTTTTTCTTCATTTTTTAAAACTATTTCTACATTGTAGAATAATAGTGAAGACATCGAAACTATGAAATAACACATGGAATCATGTAGTAACCCAAAAATATATTTGAGTTTCTTCGAAGTAGCCACCCTTTGCCTTGACAGCTTTGCACACTCTTGACATTCTCTCAACCAGCTTCACCTGGAATGCTTTTCTAACAATCTTGAAGGAGTTCCCACATATTTAATTTTTTATTTTATTTTTATTTTTTTACCTTTATTTAACCAGGCAAGTCAGTTAAGAAAACATTCTTATTTTCAATGACGGCCTGGGAACAGTGGGTTAACTGCCTCCTGAATAACCGCACTCAATATCCAACGCCACCCACCCAAGTTAGCTCAATGATGAAGACTGATTCAGATTTTCATTCCCTGCAAATTGTATACATTGGGTGGTAACAAGACCTTTCAAAACGTAAGATTGAGGGTGTTAATATCAGGTCTTGGCTGTGGAGAAATAGAGGATGGACTTTTAGTAAGCATGAACAAAGAACTTGGGGAGTTTCCTGGTGTACATTAGCTGTACTTCTACCCAATGAAGACGGCAATGTTTGTCAATATTTGTATATGTCCGGAGATTGATGACTTACTTATATTCAATTTCCCGGACACTTGATATGTCACACCCCTCATCAATCTACTGAAGTAATGGACATGTGACATCAGTACATAGTACTGTATGCCATTGGTGGTCAGTGACGTTTAAGATGAGGGAGGACACTTTTTTTTAATGAGCATAGCCTTATTTCTATTACAGCATATTGGATGAGTGTCATTGATATTCCATTCACCCAGCTCAATATTACATCGACAGGTTTAGGCTACTACATGATACTCACATTTTCCATATGCCTATCATGAGGTTTCTAGAACCTAGCCTAAGAAGGAAAGTTTATAACGTAGGTCGAGAGAAAAGGTGACAGACAGTGACATATTCAATACCACCTTGCACACATTTACCTGCATCTAGGGTGTAATCATTAATCCAACAGTTGCAAATGAGAGCCTCTATTGTACAAATTCAGATATGTTTATCCCCATTTAATTCTGTTTGCTTCCATTTGTGAAAAGTTTTTCAACTGAATCGGCGGAATGAATACACCCCTGATCACAGCATTATAATTTTGCTCGTTGTAGAATTCTTTCTCGCATCTACGCAGTCTCCTCTCACCTTTTCCCTTCGTTGTGGATTTCAGTGCACAACACATCAGCTGTCTGTAACCAGGTGAAAAAGCCTTTCCAAGCCAAACCTTCATATCATAACCACTAATCGCTACACACAGCCTACATCGTTAATGCCAGCTAGCTAACATAGCATCCCTTTCTAGCCAAGAGAAAGTGAAAGTGAAAACAAAATATGAAATATAGCTAGCTAGTTCTCTCTCTCCCTCACTTGCTTCTCCTTCATTTATAAATAAATACATTTGTTCAAAACTCTTTACATATTGTATTTCTCTCTCTTTGAGTCAACTACTCATCACATTTTATGCACTGTAGTGCTAGCTAGCTGTAGTTTATGCTTTCAGCACTATATTAGAGCTCTCATATGTTGGAGGATGTCCTAAGGAAGTTGTCATAATTACTGTGTGAGTCTATGGAAGTGGGTGAGAACCATGAGCCTCCTAGGTTTTGTATTGAAGTCAATGTACCCAGAGGACGGAAACTAGCTGTCACTATGGCGCTACCCTACAGAGTGCTGTTGAGGCTACTGTAGACATTGCAAAACAGTGTTTTAATCAATTATTTGGTGACGTGAATATTTAGTATAGTTTTATCTAAAATAGCCAAATTTTCATGTTTGGCTATTTTATTTTTATGAAATTCACTGAGGAGGATGGTCCTCCCCTCTCTCCTCTGAGGAGCCTCCAATGCTGTATGCTTCCCAAAATATGTTTATGCTTTAGAATACACAATTTGAAATTATATCAGTATATAAAATATTTTAATAAACATACGCAAATACACATTTATACTGTATTTGTAAATGTTTATATTCATATCTGTGTATACATACACTGTAAAATGTATTTTGAAATGGGCTATCCTCTTTGACTTTCATATCAAAATCTCTCACAATACTTTGTTATATACCCTTTGTTGGCAATGACAGAGGTCAAACGTTTTTGGTAAGTCTTCACAAGGTTTTCACACACTGTTGCTGGTATTTTGGCCCATTCCTCCATGCAGATCTCCTCTAGAGCAGGGATGTTTTGGGGCTGTTGCTGGGCAACACAGACTTTCAACTCCCTCCAAAGATTTTCTATGGGGTTGAGATCTGGAGACTGGCTAGGCCACTCCAGGACCTCTGAAATGCTTCTTACGAAGCCACTCCTTCGTTGCCCGGGCGGTGTGTTTGGGATCATTGTCATGCTGAAAGACCCAGCCACGTTTCATCTTCAATGCCCTTGCTGATGGAAGGAGGTTTTCACTCAAAATATCACAATACATGGCCCCATTTATTCTTTCCTTTACACAGATCAGTCATCCTGGTCCCTTTGCAGAAAAACATCCCCAAAGCATTATGTTTCCACCCTCATGCTTCACAGTAGGTATGGTGTTCTTTGGATGCAACTCAGCATTCTTTGTCCTCCAAACACGCCGAGTTGAGTTTTTACCAAAAAGTTATATTTTGGATTTATCTGACCATATGACATTCTCCTAATCTTCTTCTGGATCATCCAAATGCTCTCTAGCAAACTTCAGACGGGCCTGGACATGTACTGGCTTAAGCAGGGGGACACGTCTGGCACTGCAGGATTTGAGTCCCTGGCGGCGTAGTGTGTTACTGATGGTAGGCTTTGTTACTTTGGTCCCAGCTCTCTGCAGGTCATTCACTAGGTCCCCGCGTGTGGTTCTGGGATTTTTGCTCACCGTTCTTGTGATAATTTTGACCCCACAGGGTGAGATCTTGCGTGGAGCCCCAGATCAAGGGAGATTATCAGTGGTCTTGTATGTCTTCCATTTCCTAATAATTGCTCCCACAGTTGATTTCTTCAAACCAAGCTGCTTACCTATTGCAGATTCAGTCTTCCCAGCCTGGTGCAGGTTTCCTTTGACAGCTCTTTGGTCTTGGCCATAGTGGAGTTTGGAGTGTGACTGTTTGAGGTTGTGGACAGGTGTCTTTTAAACTGATAACAAGTTCAAACAGGTGCCATTAATACAGGTAACGAGTGGAGGACAGAGGAGCCTCTTAAAGAAGAAGTTACAGGTCTGTGAGAGCCAGAAATCTTGCTTGTTTGTAGGTGACCAAATACTTGTTTTCCACCATAATTTGCATATAAATTCATAAAAAATCCTACAATGTGATTTTCTGTATTTTTTTCTTCTAATTTTGTCTGTCATAGTTGAAGTGTACCTATGATGAAAATTACAGGCCTCTCTCATCTTTTTAAGTGGGAGAACTTGCACAATTGGTGGCTGACTAAATACTTTTTTGCCCCACTTTATATTGAGTTGTTTTGTTGAATGAGTGTTGTTTATTAAGTTGTTTGATAGAAAAACCATCAGGTTATGTTGCCCGCTGCCTGTTTATTGGTAGTTATCTTTGTCATTGATAAAAAATGAGATATGATGCTTATAATTATCAAACACTATCTTTGGCATTATTTGTTCTCTCTTTATTTATCCAAACTTATCTCTATAATATTTCATTGTGGTTATCGAGATACAGTATTGCCTTTCACATTATATTACATTAAAATAAATTGTATTTATTGTTTAGAGATATGATATCTGTTCATGGTGCTGAGTTTACAATTCATGTCATAATGTGTTCTGTGTGCTATTCTTGCTGTCATGCAAAATCAAATACTTAGTTAATTTGTCCCGCAGGTCATTCAGTCTTTGGTCAAAGCCACTGTATAAATGGTTCAAAGCTACAGATGCAAGATATTGGCTATCATATCTTTTACGTCTTTCACGGCACACCCTAAATTTTGAAATATTATCTAGATGGTTTTCCGTAAAGCACAATCATTTCAAGTTATTTTACTGTTGCTAAGGAATTAAACACATGGGTTAAACATAATTTGTGAGTAAAAAAGATTTGTTGTAAAGTTTGTGTGCATACGCATTCAGGCACAACAATCCAACATAAACAGTAGGTGTAATATCCACACTACAGTAACTGACATTTTAAAAACACGTTTTTTTCCAGACAAACTTCCAAAATGTTTGGAAATAATACTGTACATAGTATTACATTAAATTGAATACATATTTACAGTACAGTGATGTAAGGATCAATCTAAATAGTGTAACGTTGAAAACTACACTACAAAACAATACAAATACGTTTTAGACCCTGTTAAATAAATTACAATAAATAATATCATTTTATACATAGTCTTGGAAGAATAGGATATTATGGCCACATGAGATGAACAAAGTTTATCTTCCAAATAAAATAGTAAATTTCAGTCATCGCTCCACAGTAACTTCTCTCAAAATCCATAAGTGATGGATAATGTTGGGTATTTTTGTTTGCTTAGCTGTTGAAAAGAACATTAGTAATGTCACTAATTGAGCATGACAAATGTTCTTTTCTTACGTCCTTTGAAAACATTATCCATTCTATTTCAATATGTAGCACTAAAGGAAAAGGTTTATTCTGACTCTTTTTTTTGTCCTTGCCTGGGCTTGCCCTGAAGGACTCAAGTACAGTGGCATTTGCTGACAATCAAGTCATTGAAGGGTGTGAGCTTCAACTTTCCCCAACTGTCATAGTGCATGAGGATCACAGGCTCGTAGGCTGCCGGCACACAACAGGGGTGAGGTGTTGCTCCCTTGTTGATGTGGTGAAGACGAGACTTTGCCTGCGCGTGCATGCTGGCTGGCTTGTAGTTGTGTGGACAGGAGCCGTCGCAGAAATGCATGTTGTAACCAGTGGGGGCCACGACCCAGTCTGACCAGCCAATCTCCTTGAAGGACACATTGATGGATTTTCGGCAGCAGCTACCGTCTTCGTCACAGTTGTCCTCTTTGTTGGAGCGAGTCCGTCTTCTTCTGCCTACTGATCTAGGTTCTACAAGGTCTACCTCCAGGACCATCTGAGGAGTCCTCTTGGGATCAGTTCCCTCTTCTAAGGCCAGTTCTACTTCCACAACCAGAGAGTGGCCGTCCGACCTCCCACTCCACTTACCAACCACAGTTCTGATGTCCAAAGTCAAATCACCAGTTCTTGCAGCGACCGTCTGAACAAGGGTCTCTGTGTGAATCAATAGAGAAGAGTTCAGTGGTTTCGTCTCATAGATCTTCACATGAACCTCATCCCTAATTGTGGGCTCGGCAGCTTTAGAGCCATCCAACAGCTGTCTGTAGAGCTTCAGCTGGGTTCTTGTGGAATACAGCTCTGTACCAAAGCATATCTGATGGATGTTCCTCATCACTCCAAAGCACTTTGAGAGGCTCCACTGAAAGAGGTGAAAAGAGGGTTGTTACACAAATGCTCAAGTACTTAGAATTACTGTCATGGCTTGAATAGGTTGTGCTTTTAAGAGTTGTAACGGATGTGCCTTTTCAAAAAAAGAAAACGATGTCAAACGATTTAAAAAGCTTTGGAGAAGAGGTACTGTGTTACTATCAAGCCTTTGCTCAGACCAAATGTTAATGGTAGGCTTTTGTTGGAGTGCACACAAAAATGAACCCCTTTAAGACAAAATTGTTCCTCAGAGCATGACTCACTCATTCTCACAACATATGGTTTCAGAAAATACTCACAGGTACATTAAGATTCATTTAAAAAAGTGTTTGAATGATTTTTGTTAGTTTTGTCATAAAAGCTAATTTGAATTCTTCTCGAAGACGCAAATGTGGGAGAATGTTTCGGTACACAGGTACACACCTTATACAAAGTTATTAATACACTTTGCATAAAGGCAAAATTCCATGCAGTCAGATCACTATCTAAAGCTAGAATGTCAACAGTCAGGTCCTGTATCGTGGTAGAAACCAGTACAGTAACGATGTGTCTTTAAGTAAGGACCCACCTGTGGCTGGATGAAGCTCCTGACTGGAGCTCCTTCTCAGCTGCCTCAGTCTTTCCCTGTAGAGCCTATGCATCCTCATCAGCTCCTCTTCTGAGGCCATTTCCTTGGGCCTAGCCTCCCTTTCCATCCCCATGGAGCTCAGGATCCCTGTCTTCACTGACTCCAAGACCAAGGCCCTCTGGTTCTCCTCCTGCCCCAGGCGGAGTCGGCCCTCCCCCTGACAGAGGCTGAAGAGGAGGACCACCCAAGAGAAGAGAAAGCACTGTGTGACTGAGCTAGGCATGGTAGGTTTGTTCTCAGAGGAGATGTCAATGTTATGAATGAAATTCCAGACATGCTTTCATTTATACAGCTCCTACATGGCCACACCTCTCCACTGTCAGGTGAGCACTCCTTCTGCACTTATACTGTATGTATTGTCATCATTATGTAAAGGATTTAAATATATATGTATTTGTATATACAGTGCATTAGGAAAGTATTCAGACCCCTTCCCATTCTCCACATTTTGTTAGGTTACAGCCTTATTCTAAAATTGATTAAATATATTTTTCCCTCATCAATCTACATACAATACCCCATAATGACAAAGTGAAAACGGGTTTGTAGATATTTTTTGCAAATTTATTACAAATAAAAAACAGAAATACCTTATTTGCGTAAGTATTCAGACCCTTTGCTATGCGACTCGAAATTGAGCTCAGGTGCATCCTGTTTCCATTGATCATCCTTGAGATGTTTCTACAACTTGATTTGAATCCAACTGTGGTAAATTCAATTGATTGGACATCATTTGGAAAGGCACACCCCTGTCTATATAAGGTCCCACTGTTGACAGTGCAAGTTAGAGCAAAAACTAAGCCATGTGGTTGAAGTAATTGTCCGTAGAGCTCCGAGACAGGATTGTGTTGAGGCACAGATCTGGGGAAGGGTACCAAAAAATGTCTGCAGCATTGAAGGTCCCCAAGAACACTGTGTCCGGACAAACTGAGCAATCGGTAAAATACACATGACAGCCCAATTTTAATTGCGAAAAGGCACCTGAATGCCAAGCGTCACATCAGGAGGAAACCTGCCACCATTCCTACGGTGAAGCATGGTGGTGGCAGCATCATGCTGTGGGGATGATTTTCAGAGGCAGGGACTGGGAGACTAGTCAGGATCCAGGGAAAGATGAACGGAGCAAAGTACAGAGATCCTTGATGAAAACCTGCTCCAGAGCACTCAGGACCTCAGACTGGGGCGAAGGTTCAACTTCCAACAGGACAATGACCCACACAGCCAAGACAACACAGGAGTGGCTTCGGGACAAGTCTCTGAATGTCCTTGAGTGGCCCAGAGCCAGAGCCCGGACTTGAACCAGATTGAACGTCTCTGGGGAGACCTGAAAATAACTGTGCAGTGACGTTCCCCATCCAAACCGGCAAAGCTTGAGAGGATCTGCAGAGAAGAAATGGGAGAAACTCCCCAAATACATGGTTGCCAACCTTGTAGCATCATTCCAGAGAAGACTTGAGGCTTTAATCACTACCAAAAGTGCTTCAACAAAGTACTGAGTAAAGGGTCTGAATACTCAAGGAAATGTGATATTTTTTAATCTGTTTTTGTTTTGTAATTATGGGGTATTGTCTGTAAATTGAAGAGGAAAAAAACAATTAGATCCATTTTAGAATAAAATATAACTATAAAAGTAGCCACCCTTTTCCTTGATGACAGCTTTGCACACTCTTGGCGTTCTCTCAACCAGCATCATGAGGAATGCTTTTCCAACAGTCTTGAAGGAGTTCCCACATATGCTGAGCACTTGTTGACTGCTTTTCCTTCACTCTGCGTTACTACTCATCCCAAACCATCTCAATTGGATTTAGGTCGGGTCATCTGATGCAGCACTCCATCACTCCATTAATTTTTTAAAAATTTAACCTTTATTTAACTAGGCAAGTCAGTTAAGAACAAATTCTTATTTACAATGACGGGTTACCGGGGAGCAGTGGGTAAACTGCCTTGTTCAGGGGCAGAACGACAGATTTTTACCTTGTCAGCTCAGGGAATCGATCTGGCCCAACGCTCTAACCAACAGGCTACCTGAAGAAAGTCTCTTCTTTTTATTAGTGTCCTTTAGTGGTGTTTTTTTGCAGCAATTCGACCATGAAGGCCTGATTCACGCAGTCTCCTCTGAACAGTTGATGTTGAGATGGGTCTGTTACTTGAAATCTGAAGCATCTATTTGGTCTGCAATCTGAGGTGCAGCTAAATGCCGATTTTTGAGGCTGGTAACTCTAATGAACTTATCCTCTGCAGCAGAGGTAACTCTGGGTCTTCCTTTTCTGTGGTGGTCCTCATGAAAGCCAGTTTCATCATAGCACTTGATGGTTTTGTGACTGCACTTGAAGAAACGTTCAAAGTTCTTGAAATGTTCTGCGTTGACTGACCTTCATGTCTTAAAGTAATGATGGACTGTTGTTTCTGTTTGCTTATTTGAACTGTTCTTGCCATAATTTGGACTTGGTCTTTTATCAATATAGGGCTATCTACTGTATACCACCCCTACCTTGTCACAACACAACTGATTGGCTCAAACGCATTAAGAAGGAAAGAAATTTCACAAATGTACTTTTAACAAGCACACCTGTTAATTGTAATGCATTCCAGGTGGCTACCTCGTGAAGCTGGTTGAGAGAATGCCAAGAGTGTGCAAAGAGAATCTCAAATTTAAAATATGTTTTGATTTGTTTAACACTTTTTTGGTTACTACTTGATTCTATATGTGTTATTTCATAGTTTTTATGTCTTCACTATTATGCCACAATGTAGAAAATAGTACAAATAAAGAAAATCCTCTAATGAGTAGTTGTGTTCAAACTTTTGACTGGTACTGTACATATCTCATGTTCTATGAGCTGGGAAACCATGGTTTGTCTAGTAGTTCTTTAAAGAAACCATATGAATTATATCTGAAAAACAATGGATTGTTTCCATATACAATATATTACCGTATTGATACAACTAATATTGTCCATCAAATAATCTGTATTATCTTTATGATCCCTGAGAACCAAAGGCATTGTAAATCATTTAGAATAGTTTTAGCCTATACTCACGCATCATTTGTCAAGTAAATTACGTATACTACTGTATATCCTTTAATCATTCATTATAGTGGATGGATCTGTGGAGAGGGTTCTACATGGAAGCCAAAAGGGTGCTTCCTGGAACCAAAAGGGTTCTTCAAAGGGTTATTCTATGGGGTTAGCCAAATAACTCTTTTAGGTTCGAGTTAGCACTTTTTTTTCTAACAGTCACTGACATGATGAAATAGTCATGTGCTCTGAGAATTCCACCTTGGGGCTAAAAGTGTGTGAAAGGTGACCAAGTACGAATCATCGGCAGACCGACAGTGACGTAACATTTCTCATGACAGGCTATTGAGTAATCAGCCTTAAGCCCACTGCCAGTATTACAAAGGAACTTTTCTATTTTTGAGACTGGATGGCAAACTGCAACAATTTAATCACCTGTGAACTGATGACAGAGCGCTGCCTCTCCCAATCACAAGCACATTCTGGATTCCGCAAGTGACAGTGATGTATATATAGCCTATCGGGGTTCATTCGAATTAGGGGCAGTCAATTCAGGAAGTGATTAGAATAAAAAATTCAGAAATGTAAAATCTTTGAAATAAATAGCTTCTACTTTTCAGTTTATTGAGAAGTCATAGAAAATAAATGCCCTTTTTCAGATAATTGAATTGTCATTTTTGTTTACTTCCTGAATTGACTGCCTTCAATTGGCATTGATCCCAACCCTGTCACATATATGGGTGACCACTCATTCTTCACTTAATTTTCAATGCCATCTAACTAACGGAATGGGTGGACATTTGGGCATGCTCTTTTCAAGAGTTGGTATATGTATTTAGAAGGTGTATTGTTGAGTAGCTTGAATCGTTTTTTATAAGAACGTATCAGTATTTAACAATTGTTTTAGAACTATTATTTCTAGTTTTTTACTTTTTGTTCATGGCATAACTATAATTTTATAGCAATAATGTTATACAATGTAGCAATGTCAATGCAGGTATGACAAGCAAAGATGTCACTTTGGGTCAATTCTATTTAATTGAGCTTTCAATTACAATTCAATTAAGTTTTCAATTCATGAATAATTCATTATTACATTTCTTAAATATCTACAATCTGAATAGGTTTGAACCATAGTCATCCATAAGAAACATAAGCGCTAGTGAGCATTCTCTTCCCAAATATCTCACCCATTTGCCCCCTCTGAAATGTGTTTCATTAGGAAGGACCTGAGTTTTGCTGACAATGTGACCTTACCTGGAAAAACTCTGAGCCCTACTTAGATAACATTCAACTTCATACAGATTTAGGATCTTAATTTGATCATCCTATTGCAGGAAAACTGTACCGCAATGCAGGAAATGTAAGACTTGTAGTGTATTTGACACTTAAAAAGGCTTCTGAAATTTGTCATTTTCACTTACGAAAAATATATCAACCCCTACAAAAATGAATTATAATTATAATCCACATTTCCTGTTGCTGCACGATTATTTGCCTGATGTAGCAAACTGCCTCGAATTAAAATCCTACATTTGTATAAATTGACCCCATGGCATCTTTCGTTTAAATGAGTCATTCATTTCCTATGTAGATGTGAGATGGATTTCTGTTGGACTGCATGGTTTGCTTCACGCTCCATTCACAAACAGTCTGATGTTTACGTGTGTACACTGTGTGGTGTCCCATCAGGAGACAGAGTGTAAACATAGATCCACACACACACACACACACACACACACACACACACACACACACACACACACACACACACACACACACACACACACACACACACACACACACACACACACACACACACACACACACACACACACACACACACACAACGTGAAAGGATCTTCAGGGCAGATTGTCAAGGAGGCAGGGTGAGGATGGAGCTTCCAGTGAGGGAGCCTATCAGGACATACTGTAGAACGGCTGCATGTCTCCCTCTAATGGCACTGAGAATATATTGCGTTCTATAGTGGCAATCTGTAGTAGAAACATTAACAATATGTCTGACATCCCTGCCCGTTTCAGGAAAAACTGAGGGATGGGGCTGGAGAAATGTAACCACTCAAATTCATGGATATAGTTTTAACCATGATTTGAGGCTATATAGTGTTTGTTTCTATTTACTTTAACAAACATTGAAGTAAAACAAGATTATATTTCAGGTTCTGATGGAGTACGACAGTTGAACTAAGCATATCTACAAGTTATATTCTTAAAGCGTCAATGGGTGCATCATACAGTATCATTAATTAGTTAAAAAAAAGGTATGAAGAAACTGCTGATTGCCCCTTTAAGCAGATATGCTCTGGGTAAAAAGTTCCTTACACACAGATCTAGAATCTGGCATTAACTAGAACTAGAAGTCCTAACTAGAACCATTAGCGGAGAAAACGCCAATCTGGGCCTGGATCAGTGTTTAGGGACATTTATTTTGTAGTTGCTATTGATAACATGTAAAGGCCTACATAAAAAATCATGATAGTGTATAAGATCGAATGTGTCCTCTGTAGATGTATAGAAAGAAAAATGTTGATATTTTTAAGACAGTCTATAGCTGGGCTACATTCATTTGTAATCAAAAGTATTTCATTGTGCTTAGGAATGATTTAAACTTAGCAGATCTGTAGCAAACTGTAGCAAGTTTCCTTTTGGTACTACATGTCCTTGTTGACTCCCCACATCCCAGAACAGTACATGCATCTGGTTGAATCCTGTTGGGCAACTGGGTGTACTTTAAATTTGCTCTGTTGCTATGGCTTGTTGTGGACGAGGAACAGTAGAGGAGGAGGAGAGAGAAAAATACATTTTCATGGATGAATAGTTCTAACTATCATTGATCATTTACAATTGACCTGCCTCGCATCCCAATGCTAAGGACATATAGAAAAAAAGAGGAAAAAAAGTGGCCTGTAAACATTCAATATGGTGCCTCGAGCAAAACCAAATGAAGCTTCATAATGATAAAGGTGGATGCATCATTTTTCAATCCCCCTTGACTGAAAATAATTGCAACAATTTCATGGTAAGAGAAGATAAGTGAATATGAGATATAAAAACACATGTTTAAGGAAAAGGAATGACTGTGATGACATAAAACCTTTATAGATGATATACTAGACCTCCGTTATTTCCTCCTCAACATTTTGGGGATATTAATGCTTACTTGGGAAGATGACCTTGGGTTAAACTCAGGATTAGAGACAATGCCCAAAATGAGGAACAAGGAATGATTCATTTTACCGGTTCACATCAATGAATGTGTGACACCGCATGACAAGACGCAGCCATTGTTGTATGAAAACATTGTGGTGCCACTTGGAGACTGGCACCATAGATCATCAAGCCCTTTCTCCATCTGACTGTCAGAGTTGCACCATTGTTCTTGGTAATCTGAAGGCAGGGATGGACTGGCCATCTGGCAGTTTGGGCAAATGCCAGATGGGCTGGTCCATTTTTTGCCTAGTGGGTCATCTAACTTATAACTGACAATTATTTGGTTATAGGGGAATCAAGTTTTAAAAAATGGACCCGTGTGTTAGAAATGCCAGGGCTCATTTCTGGTCCCAGTCCACCCTGGTCTAAAAATGTCATTTGCATGTGCCAATGATGATGTGACTGCCCCCTGTATAGAGCTACACAACATATGGAACACTATAGTGCACATATATAAAGGGTCAAATGAACCTTGATATTGTGTTTATTAGTACATTAAGGGGTGTATATACTGAACAAAAAATATGAAAGCAACATGTAAAGTGTTGGTTCTATGTTTCATGAGCTGAAATAAAAAATCCAAGACATTTTCCGTACGCACAAAAGCTTATTTCTCAAAAATGTTGGGCACACATTGGTTTACATCCCTGTTAGTGAGCATGTCTCCTTTGTTAAGATAATCCATCCACCTGACAGGTGTGGCATATCAAGAAGCTGAATAAACAGCATGATCATTACACAGGTGCACCTTGAGCTGGAGACAATAGAAGACCACTAAAATTTGTCACACAACACAAAGTCTCAAGTTCTCTCATGTTTTGAGGGAGCGTGCAATTGGCATGCTGATTGCAGGAAGGTCCACCAGAGCTGTTGCCAAATAATTTAATGTTCATAAGCCGCCTCCAATGTTGTTTTAGAGAATTAGCCAGTCCAACTGGCCTCACAACCGCAGACCATGTGTAACCAGCCCAGGACCTCCACATCCGGCTTCTTCACCTGTGGGATCATCTGAGACCAGCCCCCCTGACAGCTGATGAATCTGAGGAGTATTTGTGTCTATAATGAAGCCCTTTTATGGGGAAAAACTCATTCTGATTGACTGGGCCTTGCTCACCATTCAGTGGCTCCCAAGTGGGTGGGCTTTTGCCCTTCCAGGCCCACCCATGACTGTGCCCCTGCCCAGTCATGTGAAATCCATAGATTAGGGCCTCATGAATCTATTTCCAACGACTGATTTCCGTATATGAACTGTAACTTGTTGCATTTATATTTTTGTTCAGTATATATATCAACATGATAGACAACATCTGAATGGGATTTTAAGCAATTGGTTCCTTCTTGTGTTCACACAAACACAGAACAGGGTTGTGTATATATATATATATATATATATATATATATATATATATATATATATATATATATATATATATATATATATATAGAATGGAGGTACTGCAAATAGGTAATTAGTGCATATACCACCTACCTGATTAAAAAATCCCCATGTAAACTTTCAACAAGTTAGCCATGGTTGAAAAAGGTTGCATTGGCTCAATGATATAGGCAAGCGTTACCGAACTGAATGAATCAGCCCACTGCCACCCATAGGCGCTTTGTCAGAAGTCCCTCCCTGCACATTCATTCCCAATTCTCACCGCTGCCCGGTCACCTGACAGTTAAACGAAATGCTCGGTTTTGTTCAGCTCTCATCCAGTCGCATTGATGATGAGCAGGATACAGGAGGACGCAGTATGGGTTGAATGACATTTTAAAAAGGGAGTCAGCGGTATTATAATCATTTACTTTTCTACAATGGACGAGCCAAACATTTTGAGGCGTCGTGGGCTGCAGGTAATAACCCCCATAATAGTAAAACATCAGCATAGCTACTGAAGATTAACAAAAATACACCCAGGCTTTGCATTTGTGTTGTGACATTCGACAATTAATGATAGTCTACACAAACAGGTATTGACACGCATTAGGGCACACATGCGTTTCTCTTCTTTCTCTATTTCAAGGGATATTTAGGGATTGTCAATTGCTGTTTACTAAACGGTTTACATTGGACGCACTTTTAGGTGTCCTCAAGGGTAGTTCTATCCAGTTGTGACCACAAATAATATATATCTCTAAACAAATTGGCATCGAATGTATTCTCCCACTGCCACATTGTTTTGAAATGGTCATGAATAGGCTACAATATCGATCCATTCTGTACACATATGAATGATGCCCCTTCGTTTGAGTAGGCGGTGGCACTGAAGAGCGAGCTTGTCGATGCGCAAGTGTAGTTAATACATACATTTAACCACAGACAGTTTTTTTCTACAGACAGACATGATGTTCTATAGATGTCTTATTCTCCTACAAAAAAAAACAAAGAGCGTTTCCATAATAATGATTGTGACTCAAGGAACGCAGCTGTATTACCATCACTAGGTTGCTGTGGTGATATGGGCGTTGGGCTCAATTGGATTCAGGGATGGATGACTGGTAGAGAAACATCCCTTTATGCTCACGTCTGTGTCCTATAGCCAGTACGTTGTAGCTGAGTCAATCCTAGCCCTCCCGACGGCCTAACGCGTTTTGTTGTTTTTCATTCCAACCAATTATTCGGATAGAGGCTTAGCTATTTAAATCCGTTGACCACTGTTTGCTCTAAATCCATTATGAAAGAGATGTTGGTGGAAATGTGCTTGTCCACATATTCAAAACATGTATTTTCATTATATTACATTTATTGGTTCATCCACCGTACACGGACCTGCAATTTTAATTTGATTGCTGATTTGCATCGTGAAAATTCTAAATTGAAAATGTACTTTTGGTTAACAAAACAACCTGCTTTTATCTTTGGAAATAGAGTACACTGTGGCACAGCATTTTTGGCATACGTGTTGAGTACATTATTATGAACATAGGCCTGCCTATATGCAAGGGCTACAGGACCAAAGCAAAGAGAACAACATACACAATGTGCAGCTATGAATGAGAAGATATCCACAATTAGGCCAGAGCTATAAGATCTTTCCATAAAGGAGGAGAGCAGGGGACATAGCTGTCATACGGTGTGCATAAATAATCAGCCAGTCTTTCCGTCTGTACCGTTGGCCACAGTTTGTGTATGAATCATCTTCGATGTGGAGGGGCTTTGAAAGACGAATCAAAGGCAACCTCCATCAATGGTTGTTTTCATTTGGTTTCTGAGAATCATTAACCCTTTGGTTCCATGCCTCGGGGATGTAACGGGTGTGTTTGAAATGTATATCAAGTCCAGGAGGTTGGTGGCACCTTAATTGGGGCGAATGGGCGCGTGGTAATGACTGGAGCTGAATTAGGGAACGGTTCAAACACAAGGTTTCTAGGTGTTTGATGCCATTCCATTTGCTCCGTTTCGGCTATTATTATGTACCTCAGCAGCCTCTTGTGATATCAAGCAAGGCTTTACTGCCATTGTCATCATTTTAATGTATCTTTCTTTCTCGATTCCAGAAAGAGCTGAGCCTTCCACGAAGGGGGAACATGTAAGTATCACTAAAGAACATCACTGGTTATCTCTGCTCTTGTTACACTGTTTGATACAAAACCACAGGGTGTTACAAGGTGTTTTTATCTGTCAACAATTTATCATAGTAGCAGACATTTTACTTGCCATGAGAGGCAACACTAGTGCCTAGTGGTAAAACAGAGGCTGCAGATACTAGTAAGCAATGTTCCCTCTAATTCTTTGGGACACTGCGCAAACTGTAGGCCTTTTGAACAGATACTTGAACATTGTGAGAATTTTGTGCAACTTCCGGCGCACGTTTACAGTGAACACTGAGGCTGTACCTTTACAGTTTGTGCCAGTAGCCAATAGGCTATTGTGGCTATCTGAGCATAATGTGGACTAACAACAAAATCAAGGGAGCAAATCCCATAAAATTCTCACTTGGAAATAGCTTTTAATTTCCATGATATATCCTACAGTAGCCTGCCTATATGTGGTGTTAAGTGCAGGCCTACATTGCATGAGACTTTTAAACATGTTTTTTTACATTATGAAGGGCTTGACATTTAATTCATGATCGTTTTACTTGGTCTGTAACACCATGGGCCAAAAAGGTGACTGTACATGGACTTGTGTTGTATGATGCAAGAAACCACTTTACAAAATAAAATGAATTATGACCATACAGAGAATTAGACAATGTAGGCTACTCCTCTGCATATTGGCTCATTTGCATATTCACGCCTATCTTGAAATAAAACACTGCCCCTTTTAATTAAGACAAGCTTTTCACCTGACTGGATTTTCAAAGACAGCTTGACATGTAGACTACACATTTTGTGCTCTTGTAGGAAGCAGTAACTCCCCATTGCTGACCTATACTTATATATAACTTAGCGAATAACTCCCTAACTAGCAAAGAATATCAACAAAAGTGCACAAGCGCACCTCTGCGCTCTGATCTGAAAGGCGTGGGTGATTGAAAGACCGCGGTTGGGCTACCCCGCCAATATAATTCTACTCTGTTGCGCTCTGGCTCTGCCTACAACATTGTGTTGATGTCTCAACAAAATCGGAGACTCATTCTTGCAAAGTTAGATTTGTTTTGGTTTGTTGTATTGACAAGGGGCTGACAATGTTTATTCGATCACGGAAAAAAACGTTGATCTATATAGGGCGAACTCAGTGAAGTTCAATCTCTTGCGTCTCTGCGGCATGACATTTCGTCTGCGCGGCAGACCTGGAGAAAGTGCGCCGCCGTGCAAGGGCGCAGTCTAGAGGGAACATTACTGGTGGGGTGAAATATATTTTACACAACAGTAAATGTGTTTTTTTTTTTTTTTTAAGATCAAGTGTACCTCCACACATTGTATGAAAATACTATATGTATTGTGTATAGTCCTGAGGTATGCACTTCCATGCGCTGTAAAGGCCTTGTCGACTAGTCTGGAAATACACATTTGTATATGCAATTTAATATAAATAATTTCACACATCATGCACTGGATTTTACTCATGTTTCCTAATTACATGTCAGTCAAGGCAAAGGACAAGAGTTGGCTTGGTGGGTAGGCTGTTTCATCCCTGAGACTAGACTGAATGGAAAACAGAAATGAGTGGACAGACCCATATTTGGTCCTTAGCCACTTTAGTGGGAGTGAACTAATGTGGTTAAACAGTAGGCCTACAGACTTGCAATGAGTCTAACAAACCATTCAAACCAATACTTTCCCCACCAACTTTAGCATACCACCAACTTTTTGCAGATTTTTCTTAATAAATGAAAGTTATTGCCGGCAATAAAGCCTCTACTTTTTTATTTCCGCCAACCGACGTCATGGGTTCGGCTAAATTCTGGCTATAGCTTAGTATGAAATGGTACGGTAATGCTGAGGCAATGCTGAGGCGGCATTGGCACGCAAAATGCTCTTAAGCTCTAGCTGGTTGTTAGGCAGCGCCTGTTACTAGTATCCATCTGCCTGTTCTAAACTTTGTAAGGCAGGTCACTTCACCCATCTCGTCGCATAGTCCAACAGACTTTTTTCTTAACCATAACTGGATGGATCCATGAAGTATTACCGTGGCAATATATCACTGAAAGACGAAAATATTGGAATAAAGTAGGCTAATGCATTTGAAGGCATCAAATTGTTATAAAACAAAACTAATAACTAATAACCGCTTGTGTTCAACTATTTCAGCACCATTTTGCGCTGCTTAGACTCACTCACGTCTTGATAAATCAATGTCAGATTTTTATTTTCACTGAATTTCCACGTGGATATTGGTTTGTCTACCATTAGGCTGTGGAAAGTTGAGGTGAGTGCTGCTCATGATCATCTTGTCTTGTTGGCTCATACATTAGCACCGATCAGAACATTTTGCCAGCATGTTAAGTAGCTTAAAGGAAAATTCCACCCCCAAAAAGAGCTTTGATATTTGTTTCAGTTGTTGATATAAAGTTCATTCAGAAAGTATTCATACTCATTGGCTCCCCCGTCCCCCTCCTTTTCCCCCCATATCTATCCCCATCCATCCATCCATCCATCCATACACACACATATCCTACATACATGTACATATACATACAAAGAACAATTTAAAAAATAAACATATATTAGCTATTTCTAGCCTTAGCTGAGACGCAAATCATTTGTTTTTAGATTTTACAGCACCTTACACAACATGTATCTGCTCATTTCCCTAATCACCCCATTCACTCTGTCCAATTTGAAATATAGTTGAGTAGTGTCAAGGTTCTGCACCCTCACCTGCATTGCTTGCTGTTTGGGGTTTTAGGCTGGGTTTCTGGACAGCACTTTGAGATATCAGCTGATGTAAGAAGGGCTATATAAATACATTTGATTTGATTTAGTGGAGACCAAAGTCAAACTTGGGCTGTCTCTTGTGGAGGTCATACGTGAGCTTTTCAAAACGGAGAAAGTCAACAATCTGGTCAATCCACATTTTAAATGCCATTGGTTTTTATCACATTTTGTTGTGTTAAAGTTGAATTAAAATTGATTTTATTATCATTTTTCATCAACCATTTACACAAAATACTCAAATGTTAAGGTGATAGAAATATTCTAACATTTATCAAAAAATTCTTGACAAAGAACATATCTTGATTAGGTAAGTATTCAGTCCCCTGAGACAATACATGTTAGAAACACCAGTCTTTTTTAAAGTACATTTCTAAGAGCTTTGCACACCTGGATTGTACAATATTTGCCCATTATTGTTAAAAAAAAACTCTTCAAGCTCTGTCAAGTTCATTGCTAGACAGCAGTGGAGGCGGTGAGAGGAGCTATTGGAGGAAGTGCTCCTTGTAATGGCTGGAATGGAGTTTATGGAACTGAGTCAAGCGTGGTTTGATGTTTTATTCCATTCCAGACATTACAATGAGCCCGTCCTCCACCAGCCTCCACTGCTTGTCAGCCATTTTCAAGTCTTGCCATAGATTTTCAAGTCAAATTAAGTCAAAACTGTAACTAGGCCACACAGGAACATTCAATGTCGTCTTGGTAAGCAACTCCAGTGTAGATTTGGCCTTTGGTTTTAGGTTATTGTTCTGCTGAAAGGGGAATTAGTCTCCCAGTGTCTTTTGGAAAGAAGACGGATCCAGGTTTTCCTCTAGGATTTTGCCTGTGCTTAGATATATTCCATTTATTTTAAGCCAAAAAATCTCCCTGGTGTCAGTGTCTGTGTTTTTTGATTGTTGCTTCCTTAGGTTACAGCTGGAGGGCACCCTTACCCATTTCTAGTCTCCAGGTTACCCTGATTATTTCTTATTGGATTCACCTGTGTTCAATTACCTTCTCTGTTCACCTGGTTGCCTTAATATTTAGGTTCCCCAGTTTAACTTTTTTTATTTTTTATTTCACCTTTATTTAACCAGGTAGGCTAGTTAAGAACAAGTTCTCATTTACAACTGCGACCTGACCAACAAGATAAAGCAAAGCAGTGCAACACAAACAGAGTTACACATGGAATAAACAAACATAGTCAATAATAAAATAGAAAAAGTCTATATACAGTGTGTACAAATGAGATAGGATAAGGGAGGTAAAGGCAATAAATAGGCCATAGTGGCAAAATAATTACAATATAGCAATTAAACGTGATAGATGTGCAGTTGGCCTGTATCCTTGCTTAGGTCTCATGTTTTATTTAGTGTGCTCTTGTGCGGTTGCCTGGTTTCTGTTTAGACTCTAAGTAAAAGTTCTGGATTTACCCTGACTCCGCTTGCTGTGTTTCTCTGCGCCTGGTTAAGAGTTCGTACTCGCAGTATTGTTTCAATAGACCTAAACCAACCATGGATCCAGCAGAGATTTCTCAGTCGTCCGAGGAACATTCCGAACTTCACCATTTACGGTCGGCTCTCACCCACCATGGAACTGTGATTGGTCTCCATGACGTGTGGCTGCAGACATTGTCGGATGAATTAAGAACTCTTGCGTCCGCTCTGCAGACAGGACAGATGGGAGCAACAGCTGCAGCACCTGTGGCTGTTCCTAACCCTCCACTCCCTACCAGCTCAGCGTCTTCCTCCCTTCAGGTGCCTCATCTCCCGGCACCGGAGAGCTATGGGGCATCCTGGGAGGTGTCGTGGGTTCCTACTCCAATGCTCGCTGGTTTTCGAGGTGCAGGCCTCAACGTTTTTCCCACCGAGCATTCCAGAGTGGCATACGTCATCTCCTTGCTCTCAGGAAGGGCTCTGGCCTGAGCCACGGGCATATGGGAGCAGCAATCAGACATTTTGTTTTAATTGGCAAAGCTTCACCCAGGAGATGAAGAGGGTTTTTGATCACCCCATCAGTGGCAGGAACACTGCTCAAAGACTCATTGCGCTTCGGCAGGGCAGCCGGAGCGTAGCTGATTACGCCATTGACGTTCGGACGGTGGCCGAAATACAGAGGTACTTCACTCAACCTTTCTGAATGGACTCAGCAAGGATGACCTGGCTCCCCGGGACAACCCCGGGAGGAGCTTATTGTCCTGGCATTCCGGATTGACAACCGGCTTCAGGAATGTCGTCGTGAGAGGACTGAGAGGTTCAGTGTTTCGGGTTCCGCTGAGGAAGTCGATTCTTTGTTTGTTCCACTGCCTCATGCTGCGTCTGCTTGTCCTGCACCCCGTCAGAGTACTCAATTCGGCTTTGTTTCTGCTTCATACCTTCCAGAGGACCCAATGTAATTGGGATGCACCAGACTTTCCGCTCTGGAGAAAAGGTGCAAGAATAACGAGCAGTGTTGTCTTTACTGTCTGGACATTTCCGTCAGTCTCCAGCTGCTGACATGGTACGCACCTTGTTTCTGGCCAACCTGCGGTGGGACAATGGGCAGTTGGACATTCCTGCTTTCATAGACTCTGGGGCTACTTGCTGTTTTCAGGTTCACACATTAGCTCGCCAACAGGGGCTGCCTCTCACTAAGCTGGACGTTCCGTTGTCGGTCACTGCGCTGGATGGTCAATCCCTAGGGTCTGGGAAGGTGAAGCAACTCACCATGCCTATTCAGCTACGATTCCTGGATTATCATGTGGAGTTTATCCAGTTACATTTGGTGGACTCTCCTGAGCCTCCCCTGGTTCTTGGACATCCATGCCTTTCTATCCATAATCCTCAAATTGACTGGCCCTCGGGAAGAGTTCTGGGATGGAATCCTTCATGCCAGTCCACCTGCCAGCAATTCTCCCCACATCTCTCCGGCCCTGCTCATCTGGAGGCTTCCGATTCTCCTGTTCCCCCAGCTGGGGATAACAAGCCTGATCTTTCCCGTGTACATCGGGATTACTGGGATCTGGGTCAGGTCTTCAGCAAACGAAGGGCCAGCGAACTGCCTCCCCGCAGGTCCTACGATTGTGCCATCGACCTCCTGCCCGGCACCAGTCCTCCAAGAGGAGGTCTGTATTCTCTCTCAGGTCCAGAGACTGCAGCCATGAACAGATATATTAAGGAGGCACTGCCGGCTAGTTTTATTCGGCTGTCCACTTCACCTGCAGGAGCGGGTTTTTTTCTTTGTTGGGAAGAGGGATGGGAGATTGTCCCTTTATCGATTACCGGGGTTTAAATAACATTACCATCGAGAACCGTTACCCTTTTCCTCTTATGTCATCAACCGTAGCTCTGTGGAGTCTCTCAAAGGCTTTCTCAACGTTGGATTAACGGAACGCGTACAATCTGGTGCGCATCAGACAGGGAGACGAGTGGAAGACGGCGTTCAACACCCCAAATTGACATAATGAGTACCGTGTCATACCGTTTGGACTTACTAATGCTCCAGCTGTTTTCCAGGCAATGATGTGCTGCGCGACTTCCTTCACCAGTTCGTGTGTGTGTACCTGGATGACATCCTCCAGGTCCATGGTTGAACACAGCCAACATGTTCGCCAGGTTCTTGAAAGACTCCTCTCTCACCACTTGTTCGTGAAGGCCAGAAAGTCTGTCACAGTTTGTTTTTTGATTGTTGTTTCCTTAGGTTACCGCTGGAGGGCACCCTTACCCTGTTTTCTAGTTTCCAGATTACCCTGATTATTTGTTATTGGATTCACCTGTGTTAAATTACTTTCTCTGTTCATCTGGTTGCCTTGTTATTTAGGTTCCTCATTTGGTCTGTATCCATCCTCCAGATGAGCAGGGCCGTCTCATGTTTTATTTAGTTTGCTCTTGTGTGGTTGCCTTGTTTGTGTTTTGACTTTAAGTAAAAGTTATGGATTTACCCTTACCTCTCTTGCTGTGTTTCTCTGCGCCTGGGTTCGAGTTTGTACTAGCAGTATTGTTTCACCTGGTCCTTACCAATGACAAGTATACCCATAACATAAAGCAGCCACCACCATACTTTAAAAAAAACTTTATTTAACTAGGCAAGTCAGTTAAGAACAAATTCTTATTTTCAATGACGGCCTAGGAACAGTGGGTTAACTGCCTGTTTAGGGGCAGAAGGACAGATTTGTACCTTGTCAGCTTGGGGATTTGAACTTGCAACCTTCCAGTTACTAGTCTAACGCTCTAACCACTAGGCTACCCTGCCACCCCTTGAAAGTATGAAGAGTGGTAGTCGGTGATGTGTTGTGTTTGCCCTAAAAATAATGCTTTGTATTCAGGAAATTTTTTATATTTCTTTGCCAAATGTTTTGCAGTATTACTTAAGTGCCTTGTTGCAAAAAGGATGCATGTTTTGGAATATTTTTATTCTGCACCTGTCAATTAGGTTAGTATTGTGGAGTAACCACAATGTTGTTGATCCATCCTCAGAGTTTAATGGCTGTGATAGGAGAAAACAAACTGTTTTAAAGTCACCATTCGTGGCATAGTGAAATCCCTGAGCGGTTTATTTTTACCCATCTACCAATAGGTGCCCTTTGCAAGACATTGGAAAACCTCCTTTTTTGTAGTTGAATCTGTGTTTGAAATTCAGTAGTCGACTGAAGGACCTTTATCTGTATGTGTGGGGTATAGAGAAGGAGTAGTCATACAAAAATAATGCACCATTTAGAAAATGCACCCTTTCAAACTACTTACATGACATACTGGCATTAATGGCATTCATTACACATTAAAGAAATGTTTCAAATTCTTTGTCAGAAAACTCATTGGATGAATGTAGTATAAATACTCCACTATGTATGTTATCGACTGGAAGCATTTTTACTGTACCATTTTGAGAATAAAAAAATATTCCAAAACATGCATCTAAAGTAATACTGAAAAAAATGTGCCAAAGTCATGAACTTTTTGTCCTGAATGCAAAGTGATGTGTTCAGGGCAAATCCAATACAACACATTACGGAGTACCACTCTCCATATTTTTAAGCATCGTGGTGGCTGCATCATGTTAAGGACCGGGGAGTTTTTCAGGATAAAAAAGAAACAGAATGCAGCTAAGCACAGGAACATTTTAAGAATTTAGAAAATAATAATGGGCAAATGTTGTACAATCCAGGTGTGGAAAGCTGTTAGAGACTTACCCAGAAAGACTCACAGCTGTAATCGCTGCCAATGGTGCTTCTACAAAGTATTGACTTGGAGGTGTGAATACTTACGTAAATTAGATTTCTATATTCCATTTTTAATAAATTGAAAACAAACAACAACAAAAAAATTCACGCTTTGTCATTATGGGGTATTGTGTGAGGAAAAAATAGCCTGATAAGCCTATTCGTCTGAACACTTTCCGAATGCACTGTATTTCTGCAGCCGTGAATCATCCCATGGGATGATGCGGCTCACTCTACGCTGATAAGCCTATTCTTTGCCATGTTATAGCCCTATTCGGACAAGTATTACTAGTGTGTGCTATTCCAGAGGACGATTCACACAGGATCCAGTTTTTCCATACTGCACCTGGTAATTTGGATTTTTTTTCAAATTGAATTGATTCTTATTTTTATGTAAGCAGGCAAGTCAGTTAAGAATAAATGATTATTTACAATGACCGCCTACCGGGGAACAGTGGGTTAACTGCCTTGTTCAGGGCCAGAATGACAGATTTTTACCTTGTCAACCTTTCGGTTACTGGCCCAACACTCTAACCACTAGGCTACCTGCCGCCCCCTTATGACGAAAGCCTGGAGGTTTTTAATGTAGGCTTGAAGATATTTCAACGTCATGTCTAGAAGATAATAGGCTACACTAATAACTAGGGCTTGGCTGCCAAATGTATAGGTCTCCCCATAATATTTAAATTGATGAAGTGTTATCATAATCATTATTTTAGCGATCCATGGTAGATGTCCTTCCTAATAACAACTAAATATTAGGAAGGTGTTCTTAATATTTTGTACACAATGGCTTATAATGTGAAGTATTGTAAAATAAAGTCCTGTAAAATGTATTTTGATTGTTCATTGACCGGGGAACTTTCTTTCTCTACATATAAAGTAGCAATTTCTTCTATTGAATGAAGCTGAAAAGTAAAATGTAAGTCTCTTTTTGGATAGGCTTACAAAGGCCTAGTTGGTAATGAAACATGCCTCTGCTATGCTAGTACATTTCTCTATGTTTTTATTAGAAGATAAATCATTATTTATTATGTAATGATAAAATATACTTTAATGGCGCATTTCCATACAGGATTTAACCCAGTGTTTTATTTTTCCATCTACGCGGGCCGGAACACGTCTCACTGGGCCATGGCTCCGGCACACCTGCTCTCACTTGGGGCCAAAGCCAGGCCACTGGTGGCCTACTTTTCAGCTTGCATTTCCATAAAGGCTAACTGTGAATTTAACACCTCACAAAGCAATTGTTTTGATTATGCAGAGGTTGTTGATTCTGCTCTTCAAGTCCTCACTGTCAGCCCCGCCCTGGTATCTGTGCATTAGAGATGTTGACAATTCCGGATGAAGCTGCACCGTATGGGACTACCAATCACATGTGATGCAGCCTGGATTCAAACCAGGTACTGCAGTGATGTCTCTTGCACTGGGATGCAGTGTCTTAGACCACTGCGCCACTCGGGAGCCCCAAGGGCAAGGCAGTGTGATTGCGATTGCATCATCTCTGGACCTATTTGGGCGGTATGCAAATTGAAGTGGGTCTAGTGTGGCGGTGATATGATCCTTGACTAGTCACGCAAAGCACTTCATGTTGCTTCATGTGCTACTGGTGATTAGTCATTTAGTTCAGTTATCTTTGCCTTCTTGGGTACAAGAACAATGTTGGTCATCTTGAATATGTCAGTAAACACACCAGCCAGCTGGTCTGCGCATGCTCTGAGGACCGGCTAGGAATGCCTTCTGGGCCCGCAGCCTTGCGAGGGTTAACACGTTTAAACGTCGGCCACTGGAGAAGGAGAGGCCGCAGTCCTTGGTAGCGGGCTGCGTGTATTATCCTCAAAGCGGGCAAAGAAGGTGTTTAGTTTGTCTGTTATTGATTGTGAGCCCGGTGGAGGACTTAGGAAATGTGATACTTGTTATCCTCAGCCATAGTAAAAATCAGACAGACAAGCTTGCAGAGCTGTCTAATGGGAGTTTGAATCGAAGCATCCTGGGCGTTGGAGAGGAGAAACGTCAGAGGCCTACTCATCATTGACATCTTTAATAATGCATAGATACTGGGGCATATCAGAATTTCCTATAACATAAGGGTGTATTATACACTAGTGTACTGTGTAACACTGGTGTTACAGTCGAATAGCAGCATAATAGTTGCACTTGTTAATATTTTATCAATTTGCCCGAGGCTTTTTAAATAGTCATGCGAACAACATACAGTGACGGTGAAATCCATTATCATTATTTTACATAAACGCGCCATTATGCTACACCCCCCAGTCTAAATTACAACTTCCTTCCTTCGGCGGCAATCCCTCCTCCTCCAATTGATGGATTGACACAAGTATCTGCGCGGTGTTAGCTGTTTCTGGAGTTAACATGTTTTGGTGATTGAGAAAGATTCCAGAGTGTAGTGCGCGACAGATGCCTTTCCGAAAATTCACATGGAAGAAATAAAGAGATGATGGCATCAACAGTTGCTTAGCGCCTACTTGCCTGAGCTGCCACGGGTATGGAGTCAGATCGTACCAACCCTTGTCGGAGTTTCTGGTTTCGGACACCGAGTACTCTCCGAAACATTTCGAGGAAATATAACTTGTGTTATTCAAGAGATAGTGGACATTTACCAAACTCGATTCAAAGTACCCCTTTGCATCGCTGTAATTCATCATGTCTGATCAGAATTACTATTGGACCGTTTTGCCCAGCTACAAAACATGTTTTGTGACTGGGGCCATGATGAAAAGATCAAAAAGGTAACCTGATTTTCTTCTATCAGCCGACTAGTCAAACTATTTTAATCAGCGATCATGCAAATATCTTATGGATGAGCCCGTGCAGCCTATTGCATTTAGTATTTTGGTTGTCTGAGTCAAAGCCCAAGACCACAGGGACAACTATTCAGGAAAATTACGTCGCATTTAATAATTATAAGGCTATGCTTTTTTGTTTAAGATTTTCTTCAATAACAGCGTACCTTTTCATTCACAACAATGGCACAAATTGGCCTTTGTTTTCATGTTGATGTTCAGTCTGGTTTTGTGTTGTGATTTCTCTACTCCAATGTGTCGGGTTACATCCACCCTAGTTTTGTTTCCGATAGAGAAATGTGGCGGTTATTGTTGCCTCTGTTTTGACTTACAGAAGCCGCAGCTGTATAGGGAGGGACAGTGTTGTTCATGCCGAAGGCTCACAACTTGTTCCTTACAGTATAGGCTATAGTGTAGCAAAAGTATATAAGTAAAAATAATGTATTCACATGAATATTAGTTATATTAACTTTAAATCTGTGAAATCTGTGAAACGTTGAATATTTATTGGGTCTCTAAATTCCCCCAAACCATTTTTCATCCTTGTGAAATCACAAAGAAAATCTATTTCACTACAGTAGCAGACGTTGGCAAGCCAGTCAATATACACGGAGTATACAAAACATTAGGAACATCTTTCTCATATTGAGTTGCACCATTTGCCCTCAGAACAGCCTCAATTTGTCGGGGCACGGACTCGTGTCGAAAGCGTTGCACAGGGATGCTGGCCCATGTTGACTCCAATGCCTTCCTCAGTTGTCAAGTTAGCTGGATGTCCTTTGGGTGGTGGACCACTCTTGATACACACGTTGAAGTTCTTGACACTCTCAAACCAGTACTATGATACTCCTGTTCAAAGGCACTTTAATATTTTGTTTTACACATTCACCCGCTGAATGGCACACATACACAATCCATGTCTCAAGGCTTAAAAATCCTTATTTTATCCTGTCTCCTTCATCTACACTGATTGATGTGGATTTAACAGGTGACATCAATAAAGAATCATAGCCTTCACCTGGTCACTCTGTCAGTGTTTCCCAAACTCTGTCCTCTGGACCCCAAAGTCCAACCCTAGCACTACACAGCTCATTCACATCATTAAAGTTGGATAGTTAGTTGTTTATTTGTATCAGCTGTGTAGTGTTAGGGCAAAAACCAAAACGTTCACCCCTTGGGGTCCCGAGAACCGAGTCTGGGAACCAGTTCTGAATGTTTTGTGTACAAGTCTGCCCATAGCCTACCACAGTTGTTTTAGAATCTTGGTGGGTGTGGAAGATGTCATGGTGCATCTGACAGTTAACACCGGCTGTGTCAACCGCCAAGCATTCACCACAATCTCTGTTGGTTCGTAGTACATGTCAGTCTACTACTTGCACTTAGCTTCTTAAAGCATGGTACCGTGCAAGTCCCTGCAAAGCCCTACAAGCAATACAGCTTGTTGTTTGACTGAGACCGATATTGAAATACTTTCTATTGCCTCAGTGTTTTGCTTATGATTTTGATTTAATCTTGGCAGGTTGTTTTTGCAAATGAAAATTGGTTTGTGAAACAATTGACATGGACAGATCAAAGTTTGATAAATGTATACATGAATTAAATACATTTTATTACAAGGGGATCTTTTGTATTCTCTCAGTTGAGTTCTGCTATTAAACAAACATCTCTCCCAGTTAATGCCTTTGGTTTGAGGCGCATGGATCTCATCTCCATGCCGACCCAGAAATGTCAGGCTCAGTTGTCGTCTGAGCTTCTCAATTACTTTAGGTCACTGCCAACGAGATTGCATTGATATTACAGTGGCCCTGTGGCAGCGCAACATCAACAATGGGGCTGGGGATCAGTCATCTACGAAACAAACAAACTGAAAATGACTTCCTTGCATTCTGTAAATCTACCCTCGGTCATGGAGACATGGAGCCGGGTGGGGACACGCCCTGCAAGCACCGTAGCCCCCCAATAACAGAGACTGTGTTCTTATCAATGGACTGCTAAGATGACAAATTTGTGTTAAGCAAAGTTGTCCATTTTAAACAAATTAGATGGTAATTCAATTTCTACTGCCTACTGTGTGAGGTAGGTGTACAAGCCAAAAACAAGAGGTCCAAATCGTTTTACAATACATTTGAATTAGAAATGAATTACTTTTTTCAGTACTTGGTGGTGAAATGTGCATAGTGTATCATACAGGCTAAATAAATCAGAACACCTGCATGTTACAACCAAGCCCCAATATCACAACTCGGTTTACATTCCACTACTCTAATGTATCACACAAAACAATTCTCTCCCTTTTCCACACAGTTGCCGTAACAACAAGAGAAGGAGTCTGGCAGTCGGGACCCCCTCCCCCACGCTCTCCCGACCACTCTCACCTCTCCCCCTCACCACAGGTAGGTGTTGTTGTCAGCAGTCTCTGCACTGCACTCAGCATGCGATAGAGTGCAGACCAATCAGTATGTTGTAAAAACATAGCAGACCAATCAGTACGTGATAAATGTATAGCAGGCCAATCAGCATGTGGCATTAAAGAGACAGCAGACCAATCAGACCTTTCCAGTGCAAAAAAACACATAATGCTAAACTGTGTGTTCTCACACAGTGAGAACAGAGTTCTCAGGCAAATTCAAATTAAGCAGCTGAGCTGGCCAAGCTCAAATCGCTCTTTGGTTTCTGTTTTGAAGCTCAAGTTTCCAAAGAAGCTTAATTGCTTTAGCTTTTGTATCATTTTAGGGGAATAACTGATGAAATACATTTCACATGAAAGAAACCGTTTTTTTTTCTTCTTTTCTTTCTTTCCTTCTTTTTCTTTCTTTCTTTAAACTTTTTCTCCCCAATTTTCGTGGTATCCAATTGTTGTAGTAGCTACTATCTTGTCTCATCGTCTCTCCCGAGCCCGTACGGGAGTTGTAGCGAAGGTTGAAAGTCATGCGTCCTCCGATACACAACCCAACCAGCCGTACTGCTTCTTAACACAGCGCGCCTCCAACCCGGAAGCCAGCCGCACCAATGTGTCGGAGGGTACACCGTGCACCTGGCAACCTTGATTAGCGCTCACTGCACCCGGCCCGCCACAGGAGTCACTGGTGCGTGATGAGACAAGGACATCCCTACCGACCAAGCCCTCCCTAACCCGGACGACGCTAGGCCAATTGTGCGTCGCCCCACGGACCTTCCGGTCGCAGCCGGTTACGACAGAGCCTGGGTGCGAACCCAGGGACTTTCATGGCACAGCTGGCGCTGTATTACAGCACCCTTAACCACTGCGCCACCCGGGAGGCCCTAAGAGCCTAATTGTTGTGTTTCAGCTGGAAGTAGCCCCCAAGAAAGCCCCCGAAATGTCTCCGCTAGTGCCTCCGCCAACTTCCAGTTTGCACGCAGGTAAGGAAAAGTCCAATCCTCCTTTCAATTATTTCAGTTTAGTAGAAGGAATTCATGTTTTCATTTGGTTGTATTATTGAAGGAGTCCTACTAATAAAAAGAAGGTATGCAATTCATCTCAGAATTCATCTCAGAACTGTCAAAAGGCACCTTCACTTTAGCACACAATAGTTAGCCAAAAGATCTAGTTCACAAAATGGATAACCCCCCCAGAAATGCATAGAAAAGGGATGGTACTGTAGGTAACCTTTGTCGCTTTTCCATGACAACGGCAATGCATCAAATACCTCTATTAGAAATGAGGACGGTGCTTTAGACTGAAACCAGCCAAATGGCTCTAGGGCTACTCATGGGACATAGGACTTGGCATTTGTCAGCGCAATTAATGGGAGAGTCGGTGTGCAGTACGCACACTCATTACTCTGGGCTGCCGTGATGATGCGATACAGACAGCCTTATCCTGAGCCTATCACACGTCACTATCACAAGCATCACCTTCAGTGTTAAACAGTTGCAACCCAATCAGGCTTGAGGACAGTGAGGCATTGCCTTTAATGGTACAGGAGTAAGTGTACCACACCATAAACTATAGAGATAAGTGGGGGGAATCACATGAAACATTTTGGCTATGCACACGGTTGCATTAGTTTTACATGACACAGCTACATTTACTGAGGGTTCGGGGATGCCAAAGTGGACATAGATGCTATGGGTCTGAATATAAATAAATAAATAAATAAAGTATTGTTCATTTTTAATACATTTGCTTACATTTCTAAGAACTTGCTTTGCCATTATGGGAATTGTGTGTAGATTGAGGAGGGGAAATAACAACAATTGAATGGATTTTAGAACAAGGCTGTAACGTAACAATATGTGGAAAAAGTCTAGGGGTCTGAATACTTTCCGAATGCGCTGTAGATGCTATGGCTGCAGTGTGTAAGGTGTTGTGCTTTAGATAGTTGTTGGTACTCAAGACTGCAGTCCTCGTGTGCTGTTATTTGGCCATGTAAACAATCCCGTGTGGCGACTTGCTTGAAATACTGACACACAAAGCTGTCATAAGAACTTTGATATTAAATTAATATTACTATTATTCATAATAATATATCTGGGATATGAAGCCGAAGAGACATCCTATATCAGTTGACTAATCCTTGCTCTGATACGTGCAGAAACCCCAATCTTATTAAGTCAGACCTGATTTGTCAGCCATAAGCTGATTTTTCAGGGCTCTAACCTGACACATGAGGAATATTGTGGCCCCCCCCAAAAAATGTATGCAACCTTTTACTGTGCTTCTACACCTGCATTGCTTGCTGTTTGGGGTTTTAGGCTGGGTTTCTGTACAGCACTTTGAGATATCAGCTGATGTACGAAGGGCTATATAAATACATTTGATTTGATTTGATGACTAAGCAGGGCGTCATTCTGAGACCACGGTCTCTTTCGCAGACGACTCCTTCATAAACACGTCAATAAACAACAGTTAAATTACACATGCACAGGACCAGTCAAAGGTTTGGACACCTACTCATTCCAGGGTTTCTTTATTTTTGACTATTTTCTACATTGTAGAATAATAGTGAAGACAAACTATGAAATAACACATATGGAATCATGTAGTAACCCCCAAAAAGTGTTAAAACAAATCAAAATATGTTATTTGAGATTCTTCAAAGTAGCCACTCTTTGCCTTGATGACAGCTTTGCACACACTTGGAAGATTTACCTAACTCGGCGGAGATTGAATGGGTCCGAGTCTGGTCATTTATATGTCTGAAGGTTAACAATTAAGTAAGGCATGGCGGAAGTTTATGCAAGAGGGCTTTTATAGACAAAAAGAGCTTAATGCATGATCTACGAGACTACAAGAATGACCAGCCTACTTTGTACTTTGATACAAAATGCAATGATGTGTACTGAACCTTTTGCACTATGATAAACTGCATTCAATGGCTTCAATACAGTGTCAGCTGCATTCATATAGACAATGACTGAATTATTTGTTTTCTGCTACAAAAGTGGTTGAGCTGAAGGGTGGTGAAAGGTGTGTGTGTGAGAGAGAAATGACTCATTAAGCATGTACCATTGGGTTCATGGCATCTTGTCAGGTGTTCAGCACATTGACGTCAGGTCGTGAGCTTCTGACAGCTTCACTGTGTCAGTGAATGTGTTTGTGTCCTAATTTTTCATTTCCTTCTTTCTTTCTCTCTGGCTCTTCCTCATAATGTGTTATCCCAGCCACCTGGCCCGCACTGAAAGGTAGGAAAACATTTGATCCTTTTTTGTCGATGACATTTTTTTTGTACCTCCTTTAATCATGTTAAACAGCCTTTGGTAGTGCTTCATGATTAAATCTTGAGGATATGTATGACATTTAAAAGCTCATAAGGTGCTTTGTTGTTTCCTGGTTCTTCCAGAGCGGATGGGCGAAGATGGTCTGTTGCCTCCGTCCCCTCGTCCGGCTATGGCACCAACCCCCCCAGCTCTTCAGTGTCAGTAAGTCGTCCCTCTCTTCCTCATTAAATATGTAAGCCCTTCTTCCTCAAAGACCAACAAGGGAGCGTTTGGCATTGTCGTCAATACTCAATTTAACTAACAATGAAATGTTTATTGAGCAACACCATGTTGTACAGTAAACCCACAGGAAATGTAGCTGTTTAAGTTCGGTATTTAAGGTTGCTACCAGGAAGTCCAGATAAGACCTATCTAGATTTTTTTTTTTTCAAATTTATGTGCGATTCACAATATACACAGTACATTTTGTTGTACAATTTAAAGGTAAAATATACTGCATTTCAAACAGTTACCAATAATCTAATGAGTTAAAAGCTTGTGAAATTATACCTAGGCTAAATATAAACCATCCACAATCATAAGACCCACACATTTTATCAAAATAGTTTAACCTGTGTTTTTGTAATAATCACTGATCTGGCTTTCAAGGCCTTCTATGAAAATGGCATTTTTGTTACAAATGTAATCAAATGTTATTGGTTGCATACACATATTTAGCAGATGTTATTGCGGGTGTAGCAAAATGCCTATGTTCCTTGCTCCAACAGTGCAGTAAAACACATAAGTAAAAGAATGGAGAATTAAGAAATATAGAAATATTAGGACGAGCAATGTCTGACCAGAGTGTAAATATATACAGTGGGGCAAAAAAGTATTTAGTCAGCCACCAATTGTGCAAGTTCTCCCACTTAAAAAGATGAGAGAGGCCTGTAATTTCCATCATAGGTACACTTCAACTATGACAGACAAAATGAGAAAAATATCCAGAAAATTACATTGTAGGATTTTTAATGAATTTATTTGCAAATGATGGTGGAAAATAAGTATTTGGTCAATAACAAAAGTTTCTCAATACTTTGTTATATACCCTTTGTTGGCAATGACAGAGGTGATTTTCTGGATTTTTTTTCTCATTTTGTCTGTCATAGTTGAAGTGTACCTAACAGTTCTGGGACACTGTAGTCCATGGAGAATAAGAGCACCTCCTCCCAGCTGCCCACTGCACTGAAGATAGGAAACACTGTCACCACTGATAAATCCACTATAATTGAGAATTTCAATAAGCATTTGTCTACGGCTGGCCATGCTTTCCACCTGGCTACCCCTACCCCGGTTAACTGCCCTGTACCCCCCACAGCAACTCGCCCAAGCCTCCCATTTTTCCTTCACCCAAATCCAGATAGCTGATATTCTGAAAAAGCTGCAAAATCTGGACCCCTACAAATCAGCCGGGCTAGACAATCTGGACCCTCTCTTTATAAAATTATCTGCCAAAATTGTTGCAACCCCTATTACTAGCCAACCTCTCTCTCGTATCGTCTGAGATCCCCAAAGATTGGAAAGCTGCCGTGGTCATCCCCCTCTTCGAAGGGGGAGACACTCAAGACCCGAACTGCTACAGACCTATATCTTTCCTACCCTGCCTTTCTAAGGTCTTCGAAAGCCAAGTTAACAAACATATTATCGACCATTTCAAATCCCACGTGCCTTCTCCGCTATGCATTCTGCCTTTCGAGCTGGTCATGGGTGCATCTCAGCCACGCTCATTTCCAATCCAAAATGAAATCTAGAATCAGCTTCCTATTTCGCAACAAAGCCTCCTTCACTCATGCTGCCAAACATACCCTCATAAAACTGACCATCCTACCGATTCTTGACTTTGGCGATGTCATTTACTCTACTCAACAAATTGGATGCAGTCTATCACAGTGCCATCCGTTTTGTCACCAAAGCCCCATATACTACCCACCACTGCGACCTGTATGCTCTCGTTGGCTGGTGCCCGCTTCATACTCGTTGCCAAACCCACTGGCTCCAGGTCATCTACAAGTCTTTGCTAGGCAAAGCGCCGCCTTATCTCAGCCCACTTGTCACCATTGCAGCACCCACCCGCAGCACGCACTCCAGCAGGTATATTTCACTGGTCCCTCAAAGCCAATTCCTACTTTGGCCACCTTTCCTTCCAGTTCTCTGCTGCCAATGACTGGAACTATCTGCAAAAATCGCTGAAGCTGGAGACTCATCTCCCTCACTAACTTCAAGCACCAGCTGTCAGAGCAGCTCACAGATCATTGCACATGTACATAGCCCATCTATAAATAGCCCATCCAACTACCTCATCCCCATACTGTATTTATTTAGTTCCTTTGCACCCCAGTATCTCTACTTGCACATCTATCACTCCTGTGTTTAAATGTTATATCGTAATTATCTCGCCACTATGGCCTATTTTATTACCTTTACCTACCTTATGTTACCTCATTTGCACAGACTGCATATAGACTTTTTTTGTACTCTATTATTGACTGTATGTTTGTTTATTCCATGTGTAACTCTGTGTTGTATATGTCAAACTGCTTTGCTTTATCTTGGCCAGGTCGCTGTTGTCAATGAGAAGTTGTTCTCAACTAGCCTACCTGGTTAAATAAGAAATTACGAGCTAAGTGAAAGTGATAGTTTCAAAAACTATAACAGAATATCGCTAGCTCTCTCTTGCTTCTCTTTAATTTTTAAATAAATACATTTGTTAACCGTTCAACTCTTGTCTTTCTCTGTCTCCGAGTGAACTACTCACCACATTTTATGCACTCTGGAAGTTCTCATAATTTCTATGAGTCTCCTAGGTTTTGTATTGAAGTCAATGTACCCAGAGGAGGATGGAAACTAAACTCAGCAAAAAAGGAAATATCCCTTTTTCAGGACCCTGTCCTTCAAAGATAATTCATAAAAATACAATAACTTCACAGATCTTCATTGTAAAGGGTTTAAACACTGTTTCCCATGCTTGTTCAATGAACCATAAACCATTAATGAACATGCACCAGTGGAACGGTCGTTAAGACACTAAACACTTACAGATGGTAGGCAATTAAGGTCACAGTTATGAAATCTTAGGACACTAAAGAGGCCTTTCTACAGACTCTGAAATACACCAAAAGAAAGATGCCCAAGGTCCCTGCTCATCTTTGTGAACGTGCCTTAGGCATGCTGCAAACAGGCATGAGGACTGCAGATGTGGCCAGGGCAATTAATTGCAATGCCCGTACTGTGAGATGCCTAAGACAGCGCTACAGGGAGACAGGACCACATGTAACAACACCTACATAGGATCAGTACATCCAAACATCACACCTGCGGAACAGGTACAGGATGGCAACAACAACTGCCCGAGTTGCACCAGGAACGCACAATCCCGCCATCAGTGCTCAGACTGTCCGCAATAGGCTGAGAGAGGCTGGACTGAGGGCTTGTAGGCCTGTTGTAAGGCAGGTCCTCAACAGACATCACCGGCAACAACGTCGCCTATGGGCACAAACCCACCATCGCTGGACCAGACAGGACCCTCCAGCATGACCATGCCACCAGCCATACTGCTCGGTCTGTGCGTGATTTCCTGCAAGACAGGAATGTCAGTGTTCTGCCATGGCCAGCAAAGAGCCCGGATCTCAATCCCATTGAGCACATCTGGGACCTGTTGGATCGGAGGGTGAGGGCTAGGGCCTTTCCCCCCAGAAATGTCTGGGAACTTGCAGGTTCCTTGGTGGAAGAGTGGGGTAACATCTCACAGCAAGAACTGGCAAATCTGTTGCAGTCCATGAGGAGGAGATGTACTGCAGTACTTTTAATGCAGCTGGTGGCCACACCAGATACTGACTTACTTTTGATTTTCACCCCCCCACTTTGTTCAGGGACACATTATTACATTTCTGTTAGTCACATGTCTGGGGAACTTGTTCAGTTTATGTCTCAGTTGTTGAATCTTATGTTCATACAAATATTTACACATGTTAAGTTTGCTGAAAATAAATGCAGTTGATGGTGAGAGGACGTTTCTTTTTTTTGCTGAGTTTAGCTCCTCTGGCTACACCATGGTGCTACCCTACAGAGTGCTGTTGACATAACTTTAGACCTTCATTGCAAAACAGTGTGTTTTAATTAATTATTTGGCCACGTGAATATATTTAGTATAGTTTCATATAAAAAGGATCACTTTTTTCATGTTTCACTATTTTTATTAAATTCCATAAGGATGATGGTCCTCCCCTTCTTCCTCTGAGGAGCCTCTGCTGTTCTATGTCTATGGACATAGGGCAGCAGCCTCTAAGATGCATGGTTGAGTAACCTGGTGGTAGCCGGCTCGTGATGGCTTTTTAACAGATCCATGCATAATGAACCATGCATAATGCACGTTCGCTAATAATGACCAACATCTTGTAGCAGGCATTATAGAACATTAACACAGCTAGGTCTCATAAACAATCTCTCACTCATTACTAACCAGCTAATCTTTATATTTGAAGTCTAATAAACTTGGATTTATTTGCTGGTTAACAAAGTAGAACAGTTGAAATTGTTATGAACACACCCTTCTGTCCATCCCCAACATTATGCATGTTAGCCTGTCCACTTTGTTCAAATCAAGTGGCCTACCTTATGATTTACACAGTCTCCTCTGAACAGTTGATGTTGAGATGTGTCTGTTGCTTGAACTCTGTGAAGCATCTATTTGGTCTGCAATCTGAGGTGCAGTTAAATGCCGATTTCTAAAACAATATATATATATATTCATTCATTTATAAATATATTCATTCATTTATAAATGATTTTTAAATATTTATATATATATATTTTTTGAGGCTGGTAACTCTTAACTTATCCTCTGCAGCAGACTCTGGTTCCGTATTGACTGACCTTCATGTCTTAAAGCATGAAACTTTTCATAGTCCCGTACCCCTTCAAACATTCAACCGCCAGCTGCGTACCCCCCTCTAGCACCAGGGTCAGCGCACTCTCAATGTTTTTTACCATCATTATAAGCCTGTCTCACACACTATACAATACATTTTATTAAACAGAATGAGTGTGAGTTATAGTCGCAACCCGGCTTGTGGGAAGTGACAAAGGGTTCTTATGGGACCAGGGCACTAATAATAATAATAAATCATTTTGATATTTATCTAACCATCTGACATATAAAACCTTATTTGTTCATTGAAAATTGTAAATAACTCACCACAGGTTAATGAGAAGGGTGTGCTTGAAAGTATGCACATAACTCTGCAATGTTGGGTTGTATTGGAGAGAGTTTCAGTCTTAAATCATTTCCACACACAGTCGGTGCCTCTATTTAGTTTTAATGCTAGTGAGGGCCGAGAATCCACTCTCGCATAGGTACGTGGTTGCAATGGCCATCAGTGTCTTGACAGCGTGATTTGCCAAGGCAGGATACTCTGAGCGCAGTCCAATCCAGAAATTTGGCAGTGGCTTCTGATTTAAATGACATTTTCACAGAACCGCATGTTGCAATTTCAATGAGGCTCTCTTGTTCAGATATCTGTAAGTGGACTGGAGGCAGGGCATGAAAGGGATAACGAATCCAGTTGTTTGTGTCATCCGAAAGTACCTGCATAATTGTGCACCCAACTTCAGTGCTTCGCTATATCACCTTTGACATTGTCCGTAGGCGTGAGTTCATTTGCACACAAAATCATGGAAAGACCTGTGTGTTGTCCTTGTTAATGCAGACAGAGAAGAGCTCCAACTTCTTATTCATAGCTTCAATTTTGTTCTGCACATTGAATATAGTTGCGGAGAGTCACTGTAATCCTAGATTCAGATCATTCAGGCGTGGGGGGGAAAAAACATCACCCAGATAGGCCAGTCCTGTGAGAAACTCATCATCAGTCAAGTGGTCAGACAAGTGGAAGATGGTCAGTAAAGAACTTTAAGCTTGTCTCTAAATGTAAAAAAAATGTGTCAATACTTTGCCCCTTGATAACCAGCGCACTTCTGTATGTTGTAAAAGCGTTACATGGTCGCTACCCATCATATCATTGCATAGTGCAGAATTCAGGGGCATTGCTTTAACAAAGTTAGACATTTTCACTGTTCCCGGGTTTAAGTCTCCTGGCCTTCACATGGCCATTTATGATTCACCAAAGGATGGGTTTATGTTCATCTCTATATTGTCCACTGGCTGTGTCCCCTACAAAAAGTTGAGTGTCCGTGGTTTCCTTTCAGCATGTCTGTGAATTATGTAAGCGACCGAGTCAAAAGAGCAGGGAACAAGAGTCACCTCATGGGAGAACAGTAATACTGATGAAACACCTCGCAAGCCCTTTTCATCAGTGTTTTGGCTTGAGGGAGTTATGTTAGAGCTGACTCAAGACAGGAACTTCGGAAGATGACAAGACTGTTTTTAAATGTTTTATTAATTTACCCTCATGATTAAAATTCATTAATTACCTACATTTGGCTGGTGCCTTTGCACTGCTTGTGTTTCTCCCAGCACCATTTCAGTGTTGCGGCCCCTTTTCCTAGCTATAATTTTTTCCCCCAGCCCAAGATAATTAGTCACCTATTGGTTTGAATGGAAAGTTTGGGTGTTGGAAGCCCAGGAAATGTAGGGAAACCCAGGTTAATAAGTAACCCTAGACCTGTGGAAAAACTGTACATCACCAGCCAGAGAAAAGTACTCGATGATGTTGCACATTTCCTCGTACTGCACAGTATACAGGAAGTCAAACCCAGGGCATCCAAACAAGGCCCGTCCTAACCAGGGACCGTCCTAACCAGGGCCCTATGTCTGGACTGTGATTTTCTACGGCTAAATGCATGGCAGTGAGGTCAGTCCCTCCCACAAAATACCCCATTCAGTGCCCAGTGTCGGTAACCTCTTTATGTAGCACTAGGTACGGGTGCCTCTCCGGTTTCCTCCTCGGCAGCGTTCCTCCGGTCAGATGAGCCTCGGATTCTCGCCTCTTGTGAAACACGAGCTCATAATTTCCACTCTGTCTGCGTGTCATGCATTTGGTTTGAAATGAAAAATACACACAGCCAACAGTGCCTTGGAAATACAGGTTCTGGTGACACACTGAAAGCTCACAGAATCCTTTTTTAGACCGAACTGGATGTAGGATGTTGTGCCCTTGTTGCACATTCCCACAAAATCCAATTTAAATGAGAAATATAGTTCGCTCTGTAGAAGCATCAAAGACAGTTTATCTACTAAGCATTAGCATTTGTCTCACAGTATAATACATAGTAAAGCAGTGTGATGGTCTACACTTCCTAAGGGAAATCTTTTCAGCCATAATCTCCTTTATTTTCAGACCTGAGCTAAACTGAAGTCTATACAACACTGTTTTGTCAGCACTTTTAAAATGAACATACAGTGGGGCAAAAAAGCATGTAGTCAGTCACCAATTGTGCAAGTTCTCCCACTTAAAAAGATGAGAGGCCTGTAATTTTCATCATAGGTACACTTCAACTATGACAGACAAAATTAGGGAAAACAATCCCGAAAATCACATTGTAGGATTTGTAATGAATTTATTTGCAAATTATGGTGGAAAATAAGTATTTGGTCACCTACAAACAAGCAAGATTTCTGGCTCTCACAGACCTGTAACTTCTTCTTTAAGAGGCTCCTCTGTCCTCCACTCGTTACCTGTATTAATGGCACCTGTTTGAACTTGTTATCAGTATAAAAGACACCTGTCCACAACCTCAAACAGTCACACTCCAAACTCCGCTATGGCCAAGACCAAAGAGCTGTCAAAGGACACCAGAAACAAAATTGTAGACCTGCACCAGGCTGGGAAGACTGCATCTGCAACAAGTGCGGTCCTTCTGTAGCTCAGTTGGTAGAGCATGGCGCTTGTAACGCCAGGGTAGTGGGTTCGATTCCCGGGACCACCCATACGTAGAATGTATGCACACATGACTGTAAGTCGCTTTGGATAAAAGCGTCAGCTAAATGGCATATATTATTATTATTATATATATTATATTATATATTATTATATATATATTATTATATATTATTATTATATTATTATATTATTATTATTATTATTATATTATTATATTATTATATTATTATTATTATTATTATATTATTATTATATTATTATAAGTAAGCAGCTTGGTTTGAAGAAATCAACTGTGGGAGCAGTTATTAGGAAATGGAAGACTTACAAGACCACTGATAATCTCCCTCGATCTGGGGCTCCACGCAAGATCTCACCCCGTGGGGTCAAAATGATCACAAGAACGGTGAGCAAAAATCCCAGAACCACACGGGGGGACCTAGTGAATGACCTGCAGAGAGCTGGGACCAAAGTAACAAAGCCTACCATCAGTAACACACTATGCCGCCAGGGACTCAAAAGCTGCAGTGCCAGACGTGTCCCCCTGCTTAAGCCAGTACATGTCCAGGCCCATCTGAAGTTTGCTAGAGAGCATTTGGATGATCCAGAAGAAGATTGGGAGAATGTCGTATGGTCAGATTAAACCAAAATATAACTTTTTGGTAAAAACTCAACTCGTCGTGTTTGGAGGACAAAGAATGCTGAGTTGCATCCAAAGAACACCCAAGAACACACATTTTTTTTCTCATTTTGTCTGTCATAGTTGAAGTGTACCTATGATGAAAATTACAGGCCTCTCATATTTTTAAGTGGGAGAACTTGCACAATTGGTGGCTGACTAAATACTTTTTTGCCCCACTGTTGATATTGAGTTTATGAAGGGTGTGTCTTTGATTGCATCATGCACATACACTACCATTCAAAAGTTTGGGGTCACTTAGAAATGACCTTGTTTTCCATGAAAACATACATGAAATTAGTTGCAAAATGAATAGGAAATATAGTCAAGACGGGGCGGCAGCGTAGCCTAGTGGTTAGAGCGTTGGACTAGTAACCGGAAGGTTGTGAGTTCAAACCCCCGAGCTGACAAGGTACAAATCTGTCGTTCTGCCCCTGAACAGGCAGTTAACCCACTGTTCCTAGGCCGTCATTGAAAATAATAATTTGTTCTTAACTGACTTGCCTAGTTAAATAAAGGTAAAAAAAAGAAAAAAGATGTTGACAAGGTTTTAAATAATGATTTTTAATTGAAATAATAATTGTGTCCTTCAAACTTTGCTTTCGTCAAAGAATCCTCAATTTGCAGCAATTACAGCCTTGCAAACCTTTGGCGTTCTAGTTTTCAATTAGTTGAGGTAATCTGAAGAGATTTCACCCCATGCTTCCTGAAGCACCTCCCACAAGTTGGATTGGCTTGTTGGGCACTTCTTACGTACCATACGGTCAAGCTGCTCCCACAACAGCTCAATAGGGTTAAGATCCATCCGGTGACTGTGCTGGCCACTCCATTATAGACAGAATACCAGCTGACTGCTTCTTCCCTAAATAGTTCTTGCATAGTTTGGAGCTGTGCTTTGGGTCATTGTCCTATTGTAGGAGGAAATTGTCTCCAATTAAGCGCCGTCCACAGGCTATGGCATGGCGTTACAAAATGGAGTGATAGACTTCCTTCTTCAAGACCCCTTTTACCCTGTACACATCTCCCAATTTGCCACCACCAAAGCCCCCTCAGACCATCACATTGCCTCCAACATGCTTGACAGATGGTGTCAAGCAATCCTCCAGCATCTATACATTTTTTCTGCATCTCATAAATGTTCTTCTTTGTGATCCGAACACCTCAAACTTAGATTTGTCTGTCCATAACACTTTTTTCCAATCTTCCTCTGTCCAGTGTCTGTTCTTTTGCCCATCTTAATCTTTTATTTTTATTGGCCAGTCTGAGATATGGCTTTTTCTTTGCAACTCTGCCTAGAAGGCCAGCATCCCGGAGTTGCCTCTTCACTGTTGACGTTGAGACTGGTCTTTTGTGGGTACTATTTAATGAAGCTGCCAGTTGAAGACTTGTGAGGTGACTGTTTCTTAAACTAGACACATTGTACTTGTCCTCTTGCTCAGTTGTGCACCGGGGCCTCCCACTCCTCTTTCTATTCTGGTTAGAGACAGTTTGTGCTGTTCTGTGAAGGGAGTAGTACACAGCGTTGTACGAGATCTTCAGTTCTTCGCAGTTTCTCGCATGGAATAGCCTTCATTTCTCAGAAAAAAATTAGACTGACGAGTTTCAGAGGAAAGGTATTTGTTTCTGGCCATTTTGAGCCTGTAATCGAACCCACAAATGCTGATGCTCCAGATCCTCAACTAGTCTAAAGAAGGCCAGTTTTATTGCTTCTTTAATTAACAGTTTAAGTGCAAAAGGGTTTTCTAATGATCATTTTTCCTTTTAAAGTGATAAACTGGATTAGCTAACCATGCCATTGGAACACAGGAGTGATGGTTGCTGATAATGGGCCTCTGTACGCCTATGTTGTCATTCCATAAAAAAACAGCCGTTTCCAGCTACGAGAGCCATTTACAACATTAACAATGTCTACACTGTATTTCTGATCAATTTGATGTTATTATAATGGACATTTTTCTTTTAAAAGAAGGACATTTCTAAGTGACCCCGAACTTTTGAATGGTAGTGTATTTACCGAGCTCTGGCTTGTTGATGTATCAAGGCCTCAAGGGCCATGTAATATGTTGGAACACATACTGATCTCGCTCTCTCTCTCTTTCTATCCTCTCTCTCTCTCTCGCTATCCTCTCTCTCTCTCGCTATGCTCTCTCTTTTCCTCCCCCAGTCCTCTTCCTCCTCCCAGGAGCTCTTGCACCAGCTGCCCTTCCAGCCCACGGCAGATGAGCTTCATTTCCTGTTTAAGCACTTCCGGAGCACAGAGAGTGTAGCGGACGAGGAGGGGCAGCCCTCACCCCCCGTGAGGCTCCGCTCCCGCAGTCTCAGGTAGGCACACCCACCAATCAGATCACCAACACCCTTAAAGGGATAGTTCACCCCAAAATAAAACATTTATAGGATGTTTTCACACCTCGAAGGTAATCACATATCAAGAAGTCCTATTTTGGAATGAGGTGAACACATTTTTCCTAATGTTCGGACAAGACGTATTTTCATTGGGAAAATGCACTTTGCTTTGACTACTTTTATTTATGAAGTACAGTAACTTCTTACGTATTGGCTTTATCTCAATCACAGTACTTCCTTTGACAAACATTTGTGTGGATTCTTATCTGTGCATAGAGGTGAAGGCTTTTCTATTGACTGCATAAGCTATTGAATACCAAGATTGTTGACTTCATCCAGCCATCCAGGCTCTGTTTGCATAATAGTGTTTATGTTCTTACATCATGGTGTCTCCTAGTCAATTAGTCACCCCTCATTAAAACACAGACGTGTCTCCGACCCATCTGGTTCTCGTGGTGGTTAGAAAGAGGCAGTTGTACAGGCGTTAGGAGTGTCTGAGTTCTGCTGTGCTTGGATGTGGTCAGGTTTCCTGTGACGTGTACTGCGTGGGCTACAGACCGGCCTGTGCTTGATAGATATATAGGGCAGATTTTAGTCAACAGGCCACCAAAGTTGTGGCCATTATACGTAGCATTTTAACTAGACAGTGCTATGAGAGCAACCAGTCTCTCACAAACACGATAATATGACAACAAATGTACATACAAAGGAGCCCGCTGTTGCATTTGTAAACATACAGTTGAAGTCGTAAGTTTACATACACCGTAGCCAAATAGATTTAAACTCCGTTTTTCACAATTCTTGACATTTAATCCTAGTAAAAATTCCCTGTCTTCGGTCAGTTAGGATCACCGCTTTATTTGAAGAATGTGAAATGTCAGAATTATAGTAAACAGAATTTATTTATTTCAGCTTATATTTCTTTCAACACATTCCCAGTGGGTCAGAAGTTCATATACATTCAATTAGTATTTGGTAGGATTGCCTTTAAGTTGTTTAACTTGGGTCAAACGTTTTGGGTAGCCTTCCACAAACTTCCCACACTAAGTTGGGTGAATTTTGGCCCGTTTCTCCTGACAGAGCTGGTGGAACTGAGTCAGGTTTGTAGGCCTCCTTGCTTGCACGCACTTTTTCAGTTCTGCCCACAAATGTTCTATAGGGTTGAGGTCAGGGCTTTGTGATGGCCACTCCAATACCTTGACTTTGTTGTCCTTAAGCCATTTTGAGACATTATTTAACAAAATGAAGAGAATTTTTAATGGCGTTAAGATTAATTTCAAACAAGGCAAAGGGTTATATTACGCAGTTGTTCTTTGGCCTAGAAATAACTGTCTGGACAACTGTTGATATTTTTTAAAGCTGCAGTATATAACTTATTGGGCAACCTGACCAAATTCACATGGAAATGTGAGTTATAGATCTGTCATTCTCATTGAAAGCAAGTATAAGAAGTGGTAGATCTGTGTGCTATTTCTATGCTTCCTGTTAAGTTTAGTTTTTGTGTCTTTCACTTTCGGTTTTGTACACCAGCTTCAAACTGCTGAAAATACAATATTTAGGGTTCTGGAAAATATATTTCACAGTGGTTTAGATGGTACAATGATTATCTAAACAATGACTTCTTGTTTTGTCACATTAACTATTAGAATGTTAGCAACCAGGAAATGGCGGAGGGATTTCTGCATTTTGCACCTTTTTAAAGGTTAACCGGATGATGAAGAGACTGCCCTGATTTATTAAGGGGGAGCCCTACACTCCTGGGCACCCATGTAATCAAACCCAAGTGAAGACTACAAGTGTGGTCATGACTACATAACTGTTGAACTAAACATCGCCATAAGTGGCATTTGATGTTTTTTTGTGCTTACCGGTACTTTTGAATTTCTACTCTGTTTGAAAGTTCTAATAGTCATAACGCTAAGATTATTCATACTCAAATGAAGAACTGGACTGTGATTGTCTTGTCTTCCTCCAGCCCTGGTCGGACATGTGGCACCTTTGACAATGAGATTGTAATGATGAATCACGTTTACAAAGAGCGTTTTCCGAAGGTAGGTGTTATTTCCTGACTCGCCACACTGCTTTTCCTAGCACATCAATTGATTCATCATGTACACGTCTCTTCTAAATACGTTAATCTTGTTTACTTTTATATTTCACTTTGATCTGCTTTTCCACATTTTCTTACGTTACAGCCTTATTCTAAAATGGATTCAATTGTTTTTTCCCCTCATCAATCTACACACACTACCCCATAATGACAAAGCAAAAACAGGTTTTTAGAAATGTTTTGAAATATAAAAAATATAAGGAAGGAAATAAACCATTTACATAAGTATTCAGACCCTTTACTCAGTACTTTGTTGAAGCATCTTTGGCAGCGATTACAGCCTCGAGTCTTTTGGTGTATGAGGCTACAAGCTTGGCAGGTCTCACCAGAGATGTTTGATCGGGTTCAAGTCCAGGCTCTGGCTGCGCCACTCAAGGACATTCGGGGACTTGTCCCGTAACCACTCCTGTGTTGTCTTTGCTGTGTGCTTAGGGTCATTGTCCTGCTGGAAGGTGAACCTTTGCCCCAGTCTGAGGTCCTGAGCACTCTGGAGCATGTTTTCATCAAGGATCTCTCTGTACTTTGCTCCATTAATCTTTTACGTTTATCCTGACTAGTCTCCCAGTACCTGCGGCTGATTAACATCCCCACAGCATGATGCTGCCACCACCAAGAAAGCTAAGGTAATGGAGCTAAACAACTATCGCCCGTAGCACTCACCGTCATCATGAAGTGCTTTGAGAGACTAGTCGAGGATCATATCACCTCCACCCTACCTGACACCCTAGACCAGTGGTTCTTAACCTTGTTGGAGGTACTGAACCCCACCAGTTTCTTATGTGCATTCACCGAACCCTTCTTAATTGGAAAATTAAAATATGATTTTTTTCAAATTCAAAACATAGTTTACTGGTGCACAAAATTAACCGTACATCAACATCACTGTGTTCAAAGAACAAAATCATCAAAACATGATTTTCACACAAAAACAAAAACATAATAACGAATATTTGCTGCAAATCAGTGTAACTTCTGCTGTTGCCTTTCAGAGACCAGTTCAGAAATGTGCGGCTTCACCTTGGCAAGTGCAACTCTCATGTCATTTCCGCAACAAAGTCTGTTCCTTTTCTTCGTTTTTATGTCCAGCATCCTCAAAGGATTGCTCACAAAGATATGTTGTAACAAACGGTATGAAAATCTCCAGAGCTTTCTTAGCAATAACAGGGTACGTTACCATTTGTTGACACCAACACGTTGAAAGCGTTGTTGTTCTGAAGAGTTGCTGTTGAACCTGGCTCTGCTGAATTTCAATGATTTCATCGAGGTATTCATCATTGACATCTGTTGTCTCAACACTAAACGTGAACGGCTGTATCACCCATGCTGGATATGACTCTCTTGTAGGGAAGTATCTGTCGAGAGACTTTGCAAGCTCATCTAAGTGCGTGGCAATTGCTTGCTTCAGTTCCGCGGGTACAGAAATGTCTCCGATTCCAGATACATCTTCGATCTTACTTACACAGTCGTCCAGCAGGAGAAAGTTTGCGAAGTTATCGTTCTCTGTTCGTCGTTTCCATAACGGTAGCTTTTTTAAAAAAGCCTTCAGGTTTTCCTCCGCTTCGATGATGTTGACTCCACCGCCCTGCATCTTTTGATTGAGATGATTGAGAGCTGCGAAGATATCAGCCATGTATGCTAAAATGAGAATGAACTCAGAATGACAATGACAATGTTGGTGCTCTTGCAAAAACAGGGCTAATTCCACACGCACGGCAAAATCACGATTCAGCACCTGTCCCCGGGATAACCACCAAACGTTAGAATGGTACAGAAGTACCTCGAATTCAGAGCCCATTTCTTTACACAGCGCACTGAAGATGCGGTGCCTCAGAGCACTAGTTCGCACATAGTTCACACATTCCACTACAATTTTTAATACTTCTGCCAGTTTTGGAGGCAAGGTTTTTGTTGCCAACGCATGCCTGTGCAGAATACAATGTGTAACAATGATGTGTGGTGCATCGGCTTTCACTAGCGCACCAAAACCAGACTTTCTTCCCAGCATGACTGGAGCTCCATCCGAACAAACTGCAGAAACCATATCCCACGAAAGATTGTTGTCTTTGAAGAAGTCATCCACAAGTTTCTTCACATTGGCTGCCTTAGTTGTTGTTGTAAGAGGCTTACAAAATAAAAAAATCTTCCTTTATCACGTCGTCTTTCACATAGCCCACGAATACAGCAAACTGGCTTAGATTGGAAACGTCTGTGGTCTCAACGAGTTTTGCCGGGCCTGAATTTTGCCAGGCTTGAAATCAGATCTGCAACTACTTGAGCCAAGATGTCTTTGCTCATGTCCTCTATTCTGTCGCTGATGGTGTCATTTGAAAGAGGAATTTGGGATTACTTAACTTCAGCCTCTTTTCCCAGCATGATATTCGCCATCTTCAACACAGCTCGTTTTATGAGTGTTTCACCAATGGTGTGTTGTTTGCCCTGCTTTGCCATCAGGTAAGCAACTTCCTGCGATGCTGTGAGGATCGGTTTGTTGATGGGTACAAAGCCGAGAACAGGCAGAGTAGCCTTTTCATCGAATCTGGTTCTCTTCACCTTGAATTCAGCGAGCGTTGTGTTCTTGTATTTTCCATCTCCATGCAGCTTAAGGAAGTGTTCTCTTAGTTTTGCCGGTGCTAGACTAGAATTGCACAACTTGGCATTGCAAATCATGCAGTTTGGACACTGACTCCCATCACGTTCCATTATACATGAATCCATATTGTACATATTCGTCCGACCACTTTCTTTTTTTGCTCGACATAGTAAGTGAAGGGATTAAAATATTAAGAAAGAAATCACAAGACGTACCATCACAAGTCGACTACTGAGCGCACCAAATTCCCTGCAGCACAGATAGGCAAAGCGATGTAGCGTGATCACCTGCAGCCAATGATGGCCAAGCGGGGCGTGTCATCGCAAATCATATGAGTTGGATGTGTGTCTTGACCTCCGCCGAACCCCTGACACTGACTCACCGAACCCCTGGGGTTCGATCGAACCCAGGTTAAGAACCACTGCCCTAGACCCACTCCAATTTGCTTACCGCCCCAATACGTCCACAGACGACGCAATCGCAATCACACTGCACATTGTCCTAACCCATCTGGGCAAAAGGAATACCTATGTAAGAATGCTGTTCATCGATTTACAGCTCAGCATTTAACACCATAGTACCCTCCAAACTCGTCATTAAGCTCGAGACCCTGGGTCTCTACTCCTCCCTCTGCAACTGGGTCCTGGACTTTCTGACCGGCTGCCCCCAGGTGGTGAGCGTAGGAAACAACATCTCCACCCGCTGATCCTCAACACAGACGCACAAGGGTTCATTCTCAGCCCTCTCCTGTACTCCCTTTTCACCCATGACTGCGTGGCCACGCACGCCTCCAACTCAATCATCAAGTTTTCAGACAACACTGCAGTGGTAGGCTTGATTACCAACAACGACGAGACAGCTTACAGGGAGGAGGTGAGGGCCCTTGGAGTGTGGTGTCAGGAAAATAACCTCACACTCAATGTCAACAAAACAAAGGAGATGATCGCGGACTTCAGGAAACAGCAGAGGGAGCACCCCCCTATCCACATCGACGGGACAGTAGTAGAGATGGTTGAAAGTTCCTCGGCGTACACATCATGGACAAACTGAAATGGTCCACCCGTACAGACAGCGTGGTGAAGAAGGCGCAACAGTGCCTCTTCAACCTCAGGAGGCTGAAGAAATGTGGCTTGTCACCAAAAACACTCACAAACCTTTACAGATGCACAATTGAGAGCATCCTGTCGGGCTGTATCACCCACAGCCTGGTACGGCAACAGCTCCGCCCGTAACCATAAGGCTCTCCAGAGGGTAGTGAGGTCTGCACAACGCATCACTGGGAGCAAACTACCTGCCCTCCAGGACACCTACACCACCCGATGTCACAGGAAGGCCATAAAGATCATCAAGGAAAACAACCACCCGAGCCACTGCCTGTTCACCCCGCTATCATCCAGAAGGCGAAGTCAGTACAGGTGCATCAAAGCTGGGACCGAGAGACTGAAAAACAGATTATATCTCAAGGCCATCAGACTGTCAAACAGCCATCACTAACATTGAGTGGCTGCTGCCAACATACTGACTCAATCTCTAGCCACTTGAATAATTACAAATTGGATGTAAAAAATGTTGTTTTAAACAATGCCTCTTTATATAATGCTTACACAGCCTACATTACTCATCTCATATGTATTTACTGTACTCTATACCATCTGCTGCATCTTGTAAATGCCGCACGCCATCGCTCATCCATATATTTACATATACTTATTCATTCCTTTACACTTGTGTGTGTATATAAGGTAGTTGTTGTGAAATTGTTAGATTACTTGTTAGATATTATTGCACGGTCGGAACTAGAAGCACAATCATTTCGCAACACTCACATTAACATCTGTTCACCATGTTTATGTGACCAATAAAATTTGATTTGATTTGACCATGCTTCACAGTGGGGATGGTGCCAGATTTCCTCCAGACGTGACGCTTGGCTTTCAGGCCAAAGAGTTCAATCTTGGTTTCATCAGACCAGAGAATGTTGTTTCTCATGGTCTGAGAGTTCTTTGGCAAACTCCAAGCGGATTGTCATGTGCCTTTTACTGAGCAGTGGCTTCCATCTGACCACTCTACCATAAAGGCCTGATTGGTGGAGTGCTGCAGAGATGGTTGTTCTTCCATCACCACAGAAGAACTCTGGATATCTGTCAGAGAGACCATTGGGGATTTGCTTACCTCCCTGACCATGGCCCTTCTCCCCCGATTGCTCAGTTTGGCCGGGCAGCCAACTCTAGGAAGAGTCTTGGTGGTTCCAAACTTCTTCCATTTAAGAATGATGGAGGCCATTGTGTTTTTGGGGACCTTCAATGCTGGAGACATTTTTTGACACCCTTCCCCAGATCTGTGCCTCGACACAATCCTGTCTCGGAGCTCTATGAATTCCTCTATGAATTCCTTCAACCTCATGGCTTGGTTTTTGCTCTGATATACACTGTCAACTGTGGGACCTTTATATAGACAGGTGTGTGGCTTTTCAAAATGATGTCCAATCAATTGAATTTACCACTGGTGAACCAATCAAGTTGTCGAAACATCAAGGATGATCAATGGATACAGGATGCACCTGAGCTCAATTTCGAGTCTCATAGCAAAGGGTCTAAATAATTATGTAAATAAGGTATTTCTGTTTTACATTTTTTGTACATTATGAGGTATTGTGTGTAGGTTGATGAGGGAAAAAATCTAATTTTACCCAAGACTGTAACGTAACACAATGTGGAAAAAGAGAAGTGTTCTGAATACTTTCTGAATGCACTGTATTTGTGAAATGCACTTTAGATCAAGTTTATCATCAAATGTAATGTGATTTTCCAGGCAACAGCCCAGATGGAAGGGCGTCTGCTGGACATCCTTGCCGACTGCTCCCCAAACAGCAACCTGCCCCTGGCCGACGGCGTGCTGGGCTTCATCCAGCACCAGCTAGTAGAGCTGGCCAGAGACTGCCTAGACAAGTCCCAGATGGGCCTGGTCACCTCACGCTACTTCATAGAGCTACAGGAGAACCTGGAGAAGCTACTGCATGAGGTAGGCAGAATTTTTTGGGGGACTAAGTTAAAGTATAATGCAGTGTACAGTTGAAGTCGGAAGTTTACATACACTTAGGTTGGAGTCATTAAAACTAGTTTTTCAACCACTCCACAAATTACTTGTTGACAAACTATAGTTTTGGCAAGTCGGTTGGGACATCTACTTTGTGCATGACACAAGTCATTTTTACAGCAATTGTTTACAGACAGTGAAATAATCTATCACAATTCCAGTGGGTCAGAAGTTTAATACACTAAGTTGACTGTGCCTTTAAACAGCGTGGAAAATTGTCATGGCTTTAGAAGCTTCTGATAGGCTAATTGACATCATTTGAGTCAATTGGAGATGGACATGTGGATGTATTTCAAGGCCTACCTTCAAACTCAGTGACTCTTTGCTTGACATCATGGGAAAATCCAAAGAAATCAGCCAAGACCTCAGAAAAAAATTGTAGACCACAAGTCTGGTTCATCCTTGGGAGCAATTTCCAAACGCCTGAAGGTACCACGTTCATCTGTACAAACAATAGTATGTAAGTATAAACACCATGGGACCACGCAGCCGTCATCACTCAGGAAGGAGACACGTTCTGTCTCCTAGAGATGAATGTATTTTGGTGAGAAGTGTAAATCAATCCCAGAACAACAGCAAAGGACTTTGTGAAGATGCTGGAGGAAACGGGTACAAAAGTATCTATGTCCACAGTAAAACTAGTCCTATATCGACAACCTGAAAGCTCCAAAACCACCATAAAAGAGCCAGACTACGTTTTGCAACTGCACATGGGGACAAAGATCATACTTTTTGGAGAAATTTCCTCTGGTCTGATGAAACAAAAATAGGACTGTTTGGCCATAATGACCATCATTATGTTTGGAGGAAAAAGGGGGAGGCTTGCAAGTCGAAGAACACCATCCCAACCGTGAAGCACGGGGGTGGCAGCATCATGTTGTGGGGGTGCTTTGCTGCAGGAGGGACTGGTGCACTTCACAAAATAGATGGCATCATGAGGTAAGAAAATGATGTGGATATATTGAAGCAACATCTCAAGACATCAGTCAGGAAGTTAAAGCATGGTCGCAAATGGGTCTTCCAAATGGACAATGACCCCAAGCATACTTCCAAAGTTGTGGCAAAATGGCTTAAGGACAACAAAGTCAAGATATTGTAGTGGCCATCATAAAGCCCTGACCTCAATCATATAGAAAATGTGTGGGCGAGCAAGGAGGCCTACAAACCTGACTCAGTTACACCAGCTCTGTCAAGAGGAATGGGCCAAAATTCCCCCAACTTATTTTGGGAAGCTTGTGGAAGACAATCCTACCAAATACGAATTGAGTAGGTAAACTTCTGACCCACTGGGAATGTGATGAATGAAATGAAAGCTGAAATAAATCATTCTCTTTGCTATTATGACATTTCACATTCTCCAAATAAAGTGGTGATCCTAACTGACCTAAAACTGAATTTTTACTCAGATTGAATGTCAGGAATTGTGAAAAATGGAGTTTAAATGTATTTGGCTAAGGTGTATGTAAACTTCCGTCTTACTGTATACAGTATGCACAAGGTAGCCTCATCGATTTACTCAGATGGAACTTTTAGGAACTTTCAAATTGCTGTGGTCTGAGCTCTGCCATTTCTATTGGCTTTCTACTGAAAGAGTCAGCTAAAAGTCTCATTCAGTGTGTTCGAATGTTCAATGAAAATTGCCTCCAATGTCCTCAGAGTTGTATTTTTGTGTTGTACTTTGACGTTTGATAGGTTCTCACAGTGCTAGGATTCTAATCTAGACTATTAGTCAGCGCCGGTGCAATTGCCATTTTACATTAGATGAATCTCTCCAGTCTTGCTTGTGATTGCGTAACTAGGGCTTATTACGTCACTTTCCAATGCTTGACCATTGCTTTTACATACAATGGCTTGCCTTTATGTTCTGCTTTGTTAGAGCTTTTTGGCTGAGTTTTTCCCCCGTAGTTAATGTAAACTATGAAAGTATGGTCATTCGTTTTTTCAAATATAGGATGCACTCAGACTTTTTAAGAACATTGCGTAACGGCCGTTGGTGGAAGAAGGTGAGGACCAAGGTGCAGCATGGTACATGTTCATCTTTATTTATAAATTGAACACTGAATGAAAAAATAACAAGAGAATGAACGAAACCGAAACAGTTCTGTCTGGTACAGAATACAAAAACAGAAAACAACTACCCACAAACACAGGTGGGAAAAGGCTACCTAAGTATGGTTCTCAATCAGAGACAACGATTGACTGATTGGGAACCATACCAGGCCAAATACATAGAAATACAACACAGAACAAAACAGAATGCCCACCCCAACTCACGCCCTGACCAAACTAGACATAAAAAAGGAACTGTGCGTAGGGCTGGTGCCGTATAACCCGGGCCGAGGAGACGCACTGGAGACCAGATGCGCTGAGCCGGCTTCATCCTTCCTGGGTCAATGCCCACTCTAGCCCGGCCGATTCGAGGAGCTGCGATGTAGCACACCGGGCTATGCGTGCGCACTGGGGACACCGCATAACACGTGCCTGCCCGGTCACTCTCTCGCCACGGTAAGCATGGGGAGTTGGCTCAGGTCTCCTCCCCGACTCCGCCAATCTCCCGTGTGCCCCCCAAAAACAATTCTGGGGCTGCCTCTCATGCACGTTCCCTCGAGCCAATTCCTCGTAGTGCCGCCGCTCCGCTCTAGTTGCCTCCAGCTCCTCTTTTGGACTGCGATACTCTCCCGGCTGGGCCCAGGGTCCCTTGCCGTCCAATATTTCCTCCCATGTCCAGGAGTCCATTACACGCTGCTTGGTCCTTTGGTGGTGGGTAGTTCTGTAATGGCCGTTGGTGGAAGAAGGTGAGGACCAAGGTGTAGCGTAGTACGTGTTCATCTTTATTTATGAATTGAACACTGAATGAAAAAACAACAAAAGAGAATGAACGAAACAGTTCTGTCTGGTACAGAATACAAAACAGAAAACAACTACCCACAAACACAGGTGGGAACAGGCTACCTAAGTATGGTTCTCAATCGGAGACAACGATTGACAGCTGCCTCTGATTGGGAACCATACCAGGCCAAACGCATAGTAATACAACACACAGAACAAAACAGAATGCCCACCCCAAATTCACCCCCTGACCAAACCAAAATAGAGACATTAAAAAGGAACTAAGGTCAGGACGTGACACATTGAGTCATCTTATAATGGGCCAGTTTTTGTCCCAAGGCCTGAAGATGTGCTCTTTCCTAAAAAAGCACCACAGCCTGGACAGAATTACATTGTTATGCAACCTTGTCATTGAATGTAGACTTTGTTGTGCCCTCACATTAGACTGTGTTGCAGGATCCTCAGTACTCCCTGATCCCCTATCACAATCACTTAGTCAAAGCATCGAGTTAGTAGAACATCGTAAATTGGACTTTTCAAAAAGTTGAGTGTGAAATTGAGTGGAGTTACGCTTACACAATTGCAGCAGTAGAAGGCACTATTATAGACAAACCAAGTACTAACAGATTACCAATGAGAAGCCGTTCAAAGAACTCTCTTTGACCCTAATCTTTGTATAAGTTAGAACAGTCGCTCATTATTTTCTTACGGAAAAGCCAAAGTATCACAAGGTAATGTTTCGACGCCAATGTTTCATACCAGTCACTGCCCTGTCATGAGTAACTATGGCACATTTCAGGCATATAACCTGTCTCTATCTGTATTGTTTGTCTTGGTCATCAGGCGTACGAGAGGTCTGAGAGCAAGGAGGTGACTGTCATCATTAAGCTGGTGAAGAAGATCCTCATCATCATCTCCAGGCCAGCCAGGTTACTGGAATGTCTGGTAAGATTCACAGTCGCTTTCAGGAAGTTGTGCTCCTAAAGCAATTGCCAACCAACACAACTAACAGTACGGCCATGATGCTTTTTGCCCAGTCTCTATGATGTTAATTATTTTTCATAGGTTAAGTACATTGTAGTGTTGTAGTTCTCCACAATTGAATGTACTTGATAGCTTGTTACAGGGTTATAACACTGTAATAACCCTGGTTTATATATACTTATCTATTTAATGTAAATGATGATAATAATAACATATATTCCTCTTGGCTTTTCACCCCAATAGGAGTTTGACCCGGAGGAGTTCCTTCATCGTCTGGAGGCAGCCGAGGGCCACGCCAAGGTGGGCCAGGTCATCAAGACAGACATCCCGCGCTACATCATCAGCCAGCTGGGCCTCACCAGAGACCCTCTGGAAGGTACAGTACCACAGGGCTTCCTCATCCTATTAGAATCCCACAGTGGTAAAAAGAAGGATGGGCCTATACATCGGCTAAAGCATGAGCAGTGGGAGCCATTGGAAGGTATCTGTAGGGTTTCCTGAGATGTTTCCGTCTTACCCTCGCAACCCCTGTGGACCGGTTCGTACCAAAAACATTCTCCATTCAGGCTTCAAAGGCGTCGATTTCCCCCATAACTAGATTTAAAGGCAAGAAGGGGGGGAAACGGGCAACATACTTTCTTAATGAAACACACTTTACCACTTAGGAATGCTAGTCCCATAGGGCACAACAACAGGAAGTAGCATTAACCACTAGCATGATGGTGGAAAATGGTGTTTCATTAAGAAAGTATGCATACCCCCCCCTTCTCGTTAAGGGGGAAATCGACGCATGTGAAGCCTGAATAGAGAATGTTTAGGCACAAGCCGGTCAATACCAGATCAATATCGCCATCTGCAGGCCTTTGGGCTATTTCTATTGCTCTTCCTGGTACATACCAGGGGTGTCTTCCCCTTAAGTTTCCAGGCTCAGTTCAAAAACCAGCCACTATCTCTTAATTTGAAGCACTATAGGTTTAGTTGGAAACCTGGCCAAGCGGCTACTTGTTGAAAAGATGCTGCTACTTAGTGATTCTCCCATATTGTCTCCGGCTATAATATGCAATAGATCAACTTGGGATCACATTGAGTTAGAGGGGTGACAGTGCAAGGGTCATGTTCATCAAGGCACGCAACATTTACTACAGAAAATGAAAATGAGTGTCTTGTATTATCCAGGCAGTTTGTTTGTTTCCTTCTGTTTGGTGCCTGACCATGGTCTCTCTCCCGCTGTTGTACTGTAGACATGGTCCATCTGGAGCAGACCAGCCCTGGGCACGGAGCGGCCTGTAGAGACACCGACGACACTGAGGTAAGGCAACCAGAAACACTTACAAGTTCAGCCATGATGGTTAGATCATAGTGATGGAAAGCGTTGTATTAGCATAGTGTAGCCTATAGTGTAGCATAGTGTAGCCTGTAGCCTAGTACCCTATAACTAGCATGTTCCAGAATTGAGTTGGCTTGGCTTTGGATGAGATGAGATGAAAAGCTCTTTTTTAACGTAAACAACTGCGACAGTTACACAGCTTGTTTAGCCGTTTCGGCCTGGCAAATTTGTTTGTGTTCGGGTCAAATAGCTTTGTTCATTCATTTTGTGTCTCAGAACCGGGCAGCCTGCACTCCTTCTCGCAGGAAACCACTAGAGAGCGACTTTGAGACCATCAAGCTCATCAGCAACGGGGCCTATGGGTGAGGAAGAGCTCTTATTTTAGAGCGGTCTCTGTCTTTGAGGAAATGTGAGTGTGCTGAACGCGGAAGTGAAACTGAAAGTGAATGTCTTGAATGTGTGGTGCCATACAGTTGGCTAAAATGGCAGTTTAACATTTCTTCAACAAATGTCACGCCAATGTTTATGACACACTGCCCAAATGCCTGTCCAAATATTGTTAGTGCTGTGAGGACAAATTGTGCCATATTATGTGCACCGGTCAAATCGTCTCAGATCTCCACAGTGCCTAGGGGGTAGGGACTAGAGTTTGTTTCTGGAGAGAGTATGGGTTTTACTAGTCTTCGTGAAGACTGATTCCTCTCTTTCATTTGCACTGATCTGGAAACAAAATATGGCAAAAGCAATATGATAGATGCTTACTGATCATGCTCTCTCACATCAGTGCAGAAGAGTTAACTTAATACTGTTATTAGGAAGCAACCTGTCTCTGTCTGTCTCTCGCTCTGTCTGTCTCTCGCTCTGTCTGTCTCTCGCTTGCTCGCTCGCTCTCTGTCTCTCGCTTGCTCGCTCGCTCTCTGTCTCTTCCTCGCTCGCTCTCTGTCTCTTCCTCGCTCGCTCGCTCTCTGTCTCTTCCTCGCTCGCTCGCTCTCTGTCTCTTCCTCGCTCGCTCGCTCTCTGTCTCTTCCTCGCTCGCTCGCTCTCTGTCTCTTCCTCGCTCGCTCGCTCTCTGTCTCTTCCTCGCTCGCTCGCTCTCTGTCTCTTCCTCGCTCGCTCGCTCTCTGTCTCTTCCTCGCTCGCTCGCTCTCTGTCTCTTCCTCGCTCGCTCGCTCTCTGTCTCTTCCTCGCTCGCTCGCTCTCTGTCTCTTCCTCGCTCGCTCGCTCTCTGTCTCTTCCTCGCTCGCTCGCTCTCTGTCTCTTCCTCGCTCGCTCGCTCTCTGTCTCTTCCTCGCTCGCTCGCTCTCTGTCTCTCGCTCGCTCGCTCTCTGTCTCTCGCTCGCTCGCTCTCTGTCGCTCGCTCGCTCGCTCTCTGTCGCTCGCTCTCTGTCTCTCGCTCGCTCTCTGTCTCTCGCTCGCTCTCTGTCTCTCTCTCGCTCGCTCTCTGTCTCTCGCTCGCTCTCTGTCTCTCGCTCGCTCGCTCTCTGTCTCTCGCTCGCTCGCTCTCTGTCGCTCGCTCGCTCTCTGTCGCTCGCTCGCTCTCTGTCGCTCGCTCTCTGTCTGTCGCTCGCTCTCTGTCTGTCGCTCGCTCTCTGTCTGTCGCTCGCTCTCTGTCTGTCGCTCCCTCTCGCTCTCTGTCTCTCGCTCGCTCGCTCTCTGTCGCTCGCTCGCTCGCTCTCTGTCGCTCGCTCTCTGTCTCTCGCTCGCTCTCTGTCTCTCGCTCGCTCTCTGTCTCTCGCTCGCTCTCTGTCTCTCGCTCGCTCGCTCTCTGTCTCTCGCTCGCTCGCCCTCTGTCTCTCGCTCGCTCTCTGTCTCTCGCTCGCTCTCTGTCTCTCGCTCGCTCTCTGTCTCTCGCTCGCTCGCTCTCTGTCGCTCGCTCTCTGGCTCTCGCTCCCTCTCGCTCTCTGGCTCTCGCTCCCTCTCGCTCTCTGGCTCTCGCTCCCTCTCGCTCTCTGGCTCTCGCTCCCTCTCGCTCTCTGGCTCTCGCTCGCTCGCTCTCTGGCTCTCGCTCGCTCTCGCTCGCTCTCGCTCTCTGGCTCTCGCTCGCTCGCTCTCGCTCTCTGGCTCTCGCTCGCTCGCTCGCTCTCTGGCTCTCGCTCGCTCGCTCGCTCTCGCTCGCTCTCGCTCGCTCTCTGGCTCTCGCTCTCGCTCTCTGGCTCTCGCTCGCTCGCTCGCTCGCTCTCGCTCTCTGGCTCTCGCTCGCTCGCTCGCTCTCTTTCTCTCGCTCGCTCTCTCTCTTTCTCTCGCTCGCTCTCTGTCTCTCGCTCGCTCTCTGTGTCTCTTGCTCGCTCGCTCTCTGTGTCGCTCGCTCGCTCGCTCTCTGTCGCTTGCTCGCTCGCTCTCTGTCTCTCGCTCGCTCGCTCTCTGTCTCTCGCTCGCTCTCTGGCTCTCGCTGGCTCTCTGGCTCTCGCTGGCTCTCTGGCTCTCGCTCGCTGGCTCTCTGGCTCTCGCTCGCTGGCTCTCTGGCTCTCACTCTCTGGCTCTTTTTCGCTCGCTCGCTCTCTGGCTCTTTTTCGCTCGCTCGCTCTCTGGCTCTTTTTCGCTCGCTGGCTCTCTGGCTCTCGCACTCGCTGGCTCTTTGGCTCGCTCTCTGGCTCGCTCTCTGGCTCGCTCTCTGGCTCTCTCTCTCTCTCTCCTTTCCCATGGTCCCAGTGCTGTGTTCCTGGTGAGGCACAGGGAGACCCGGCAGCGTTTTGCCATGAAGAAGATCAACCGGCAGAATCTGATGCTGAGGAACCAGATCCAGCAGGTGTTTGTGGAGCGGGACATCCTGACCTTTGCTGAGAACCCCTTTGTGGTCTCCATGTTCTGCTCCTTCGAGACGAGACGCCACCTCTGCATGGTCATGGAGTATGTAGAAGGTAGGTTCTTACTTAAGATATACAGTTCGAAAAGTATTCAGACCCCTTCCCCTTTTCCACATTTTGTTACGTTACAGCCTTATTCTAAAATGTATAAAATATTTTTTTTCCCTCATCAATCTACACAGTACCCCATAATGACAAAGCGAAAGCAGCTTTTTAGAAGTGTTTTCAAATGTATATAAGAATGAAATACCTTATTTACATAAGTATTCAGACCCTTTGCTATGAGGCTCAAAATTGAGCTCAGTTGCATCAAGTCGCAGTAGCACATAAATCAAAGTAGGCTCTCCTGCGTGTTGCTGTCAGCCTTTTCCAGTCTATTGGCTATCTTCCTCAGGTGGGGACTGTGCCAACCTGTTGAAGAACATTGGCCCGCTGCCAGTGGACATGACCCGGATGTACTTTGCGGAGACTGTCTTGGCACTGGAGTACCTCCACAACTACGGCATCGTACACAGAGACCTCAAACCTGACAAGTCAGTGTGAAACCTAACTACCGCACAGGAGGCTGGTGGCACCTTAATTGTGGAGGAGGGGCTTGTGGTAATGTCTGGAGTGCAATAGGTGGAATGGTATCAAATACATCAAACACGGTTTCTATGTGTTTGACACCATTCCATTCACTCCGTTCCAGCCAGTATTATGAGCCGTTCTCCCCTCAGCAGCCTTCAAATCAAAATTTGTCACGTGCGCCAAATACAACAGGTGTAGTAGACCTTACAGTGAAATGCTTACTTACAGGTTCTAACCAATAGCGCGGAGAAAAAAAAATGTGTGTGTGGCCTACAGCTATAGAGTTGATTTATTTTCAGTACTAAGCCTATATATTATTTCAAGGTGGCCATTTGAAGAGGTGCGGCTGGTTATAGGTGTATATACAGCGTATTTCATACATTCTGGACGTTCTTTGCACAAAGGCTTTTTCGCCATTGTTCACTGTCCAGCTTTCGGTTTGTTCGACGGTCAATTATTTCTAATGTATTTTTCTTCCGGCGTAGTTTACTGATCACGTCCATGGGCCACATCAAGCTGACTGACTTTGGCCTGTCCAAGATCGGCCTGATGAACATGACCACCAACCTGTATGAGGGACACATTGAGAAGGACACAAGGGAGTTTATAGACAAACAGGTGAGCTCTCTATCTCTCTCTGTTCTATCTCTCTCTGTCCTCTCTCTCCATGTCTCTCTCTGTCCTCTCTCTCTCCGTTCTCTCTCTGTCCATCTCTCTCCCTCTCTCCATCTCTCTCTCTGTGTGTTCTTTCTTTCCATCTCTCTGTCCTCGTTCTCTCCATGTATTCTTTTATATATTTTTTCACTTACTGTTGTTTCTTATTCTCTCTCCTTGATCAGATTTTTTTTCTCTCTCTCTCTCTCTCTGTCTCTCTGTCTCTCTGTCTCTCTGTCTCTCTGTCTCTCTGTCTCTCTGTCTCTCTGTCTGTCTCTCTGTCTCTCTCTCTCGCTTATACCTTCTCATTCTGTTTGCCTACCTGCCCTATACTCATTTTCTCATCCAATGTCCATTCTTAAATCCTCCCTTCTTCTGGTTCTCTGTCCCAGGTGTGTGGTACTCCAGAGTACATCGCCCCAGAGGTGATCCTGAGGCAGGGCTATGGGAAGCCGGTGGACTGGTGGGCTATGGGCATCATCCTCTATGAGTTCCTGGTGGGCTGCGTGCCTTTCTTCGGGGAAACGCCCGAACAGCTCTTCGGACAAGTGGTCAATGGTGAGAGTCATCTCATTAATGGGTTGTGTTAGCCTGGTTAAATTAGACTAAATGCTATGTTTATTATTGTTTTAATCATTCACTTTGGTTTATCCAGGCTTGGGTAACGTGGCTCTGACTGGTCAAATCGATCCAGTAAATATGCACTACAGAGTTAGAAAAGCTAGAGGGTGCACCTCTTATATTTGGCCATTGATTGCCACTTTTGCATGGTGCTCGCTGTCTTTTTGACCCAAGCACCCCCTCTACCTTGTCTGACTCTGTGATAGGCACACAGTCCCAGGTGTCTTTCAATCATCTAGTCACCAATGTCAAGAAGAGGGTCTCGTCACCAATGTCAAGAAGAACGTCTCGTCACCAGTGTCAAGAAGAACGTCTCGTCACCAATGTCAAGAAGAACGTCTCGTCACCAATGTCAAGAAGAACGTCTCGTCACCAATGTCAAGAAGAACGTCTCGTCACCAGTGTCAAGAAGAACGTCTCGTCACCAGTGTCAAGAAGAACGTCTCGTCACCAATGTCAAGAAGAACGTCCCGTCACCAATGTCAAGAAGAACGTCTTGTCACCAATGTCAAGAAGAACCTCTCGTCACCAATGTCAAGAAGAACGTCTCGTCACCAATGTCAAGAAGAACCTCTCGTCACCAATGTCAAGAAGAACGTCTCGTCACCAATGTCAAGAAGAACGTCTCGTCACCAATGTCAAGAAGAACCTCTCGTCACCAATGTCAAGAAGAACGTCTTGTCACCAATGTCAAGAAGAACGTCTCGTCACCAATGTCAAGAAGAACGTCTCGTCACCAATGTCAAGAAGAACGTCTTGTCACCAATGTCAAGAAGAACGTCTCGTCACCAATGTCAAGAAGAACGTCTCGTCACCAATGTCAAGAAGAACGTCTCGTCACCAATGTCAAGAAGAACGTCTCGTCACCAATGTCAAGAAGAACGTCTCGTCACCAATGTCAAGAAGAACCTCTCGTCACCAATGTCAAGAAGAACGTCTCGTCACCAGTGTCAAAAAGAACCTCTCGTCACCAATGTCAAGAAGAACGTCTTGTCACCAATGTCAAAAAGAACCTCTCGTCACCAGTGTCAAGAAGAACGTCTCGTCACCAATGTCAAGAAGAACGTCTTGTCACCAGTGTCAAGAAGAACCTCTCGTCACCAATGTCAAGAAGAACGTCTTGTCACCAATGTCAAGAAGAACGTCTCGTCACCAGTGTCAAGAAGAACGTTTCGTCACCAATGTCAAGAAGAACGTCTCGTCACCAATGTCAAGAAGAACGTCTCGTCACCAATGTCAAGAAGAACGTCTCGTCACCAATGTCAAGAAGAACGTCTCGTCACCAATGTCAAGAAGAACCTCTCGTCACCAGTGTCACAATTCACAACTACCAATCTGTTTGAATTATTGCCAAATGTTTCATGTTGTATTGTGTGTAATTGAGATGAAATTGTATTCCAAAACATGTTTTATTTCACAGATGACATTATCTGGCCTGAGGGGGAGGACACCCTGCCTGCTGATGCCCAGGACCTGATCACCAGGCTGCTGAGACAAAGCCCCCTAGACCGCCTCGGGACTGGTGGGTGTCTTCTTTATTGCCTTTATAAAAATACATGTATTTATTGTGGGTATGATGTCAGTACAGTATTATGTTAGGACACTTTAGAAGTATCTGATTGAACAAGTCACTTCTTGAATACTTTTTTGGGACTTTTGAATAAGTTATCACAAGATAGTTCTATTTAGGGACATGACCAATATCATTGCCACAGATCAATAAATACACACAGTAAAATTTTACATTTTTAACTAGGCAGCAAGTCAGTTAAGAACAAATTCTTATTTACAATGCCGGCCAAACCCGGACGATGCTGGGCCAATTGTGCGCTGCCCTATGGGACTCCCAATCACGGCCGGATGTGATTCAGCCTGGATTCAAACCAGGGTCTGGAGTGTCGCCTCTAACACTGATATGTAGTGCCTTAGACCGCTGCGCCACTAGGGAACACCTTCAGATTACTGAAACGGTTCAATGTCATAATAGTTGTTTTAATCACCAAGTTGGTTTGATGAGATTAACCAAATATGCACAACCTAAAGTAATGTGGGTTTGACTACACTGAGTGTACAAAACATTATGAACACCTGCTCTATTCATAACATAGTCTGACCAGGTGAAGGCTATGATCCCTTACTGATGTCACTTGTTAAATCCACTTCAGTGAAGTGCCTTTAAACAGGGTATAGTAGTAGGTGCCAGGTGCACCGGTTTGAGTGTGTCAAGAACTGCAGCGTTGCTGTGTTTTTCACGCTCCACAGTTTCCCATGTGTATTAAGAATGGTCCTCCATCCAAAGGACTTCCAGCCAACTTGACACAACTGTGGGAGGCATTAGAGTCAACATGGGCCAACATCTCTGTGGAACGCTTTTGACACCTTGTGGATTCCGTGCCCCAATAAATTGAGGCTGTTCTGAGGGCAAAAGGGGAGGGGGTGCAACTCAATATTATGAAGGTGTTCCTAATGTTTAGTATATTCAGTTGATCATATTGAAGAATAGTTTGATCAAATCAATGATACAATCATGCATCCCCATGTTACTCCCAGGGGGAACACCAGAGGTCAAGATGCACATGTTCTTTGTGGGTCTGGACTGGAACGGACTGCTACGGCAGAAAGCTGAGTTTATCCCTCAACTGGAGACTGAGGACGACACCAGTTACTTTGACAGTAGGTGGCGAGCTTTACCACTCTCATTGAGAGTATTTTAAATGTGGTTGTGTACTGAAGTTATAAGTTGGTCCTAACCTCAGATCTAGGGTCAGAATTCCTTACCCGCCAGCCCAATCTTAATCATATGGGGTGCTAAAATATCTGACCCAGGGTCAGGGGTTAGGGCCAATTTAACCTAATCTGTGTAGTATGCTGCTGCTCCTTTCTTGACTTGTATTTAGGGTATATTACTGTTACCTTTTCATAGTTTAAACTACTGGAATATTATGGTATTTTCATAGCATTATAAAATATGTAAATTAAGATTTTAAACAATAAAATATGATGATTTTAAAATAGAAAAACTAAACTGTAAAACAGTACCCTAAATATAATACATCAATTTAGTGAATATTGTTTGTGTTTAATATGAGAATTGCAGAGTTAATTGAGAATGTAATTTTTTATTTTAGCCTATTTTCTCTTGAACCATAGGGTGTATCATCTTGAAACGCATGGACGATATGGACACAGATTAAGATTTTTATTTTATATGAATACATTTCAAGTATACAAGTATAAATTACCAAAGTTACCATGGATTGCCATAGAGTACCTGTTAATTACCAAAAGTTACAAAAGATTCTGGTAACTTTTGTAAATTACTGGTAGTTTTGCAACCCTACTTGTACTAATGTGTGTCTCTGTTGCTCTTCAGCCCGGTCTGAGCGGTACAGCCACCTGGATTCGGAAGAAGATGATGATGATGATGAGACTTGTGATGAAGATACATCCCTGGAGCTCAAGCAGTTCTCCTCCGTGGCACATCGCTTTAGCAAGGTGGGAAATGACGCAACATGTATTCATATCGTTCAGATGTATTCTCTTCAGTTTATTAGGTACACCTATCTAGTACTGGGTCGTCCCTGTTGCCTCCAGAACAGCCTACATTTTTAGGGGCATGGTGTTCAACCGTTGCTCAATTGGTATCAACGGACTGAACATGTGCCAGGATAACACTCCCCACACCAGTACACCATCACCACCAGCCTGTACTGTTGACACCAGGCAGGATGGACTCATGCTGCTTACGCAAAATCCTGACTCTGCCATAAGCATGACGCAACAGGAACTGGCCATTTTTTTCCACTCCTTAATTGTCCAGTGTTGGTGATCGTGTGCCTACTGGAGCCACTTCTTCTTGTTTATAGCTGATAGGAGGTTAGCTCTCCAGGAACAGGGTTGGAGTGTGAACCTACAGGATGGTAGCTCTCCAGTAACAGGGTTGGAGTGTGAACCTACAGGATGGTAGCTCTCCAGGAACAGGGTTGGAGTGTGAACCTACAGGATGGTAGCTCTCCAGGAACAGGGTTGGAGTGTGAACCTGCAGGATGGTAGCTCTCCAGGAACAGGGTTGGAGTGTGAACCTGCAGGATGGTAGCTCTCCAGGAACAGGGTTGGAGTGTGAACCTACAGGATGGTAGCTCTCCAGGAACAGGGTTGGAGTGTGAACCTGCAGGATGGTAGCTCTCCAGGAACAGGGTTGGAGTGTGAACCTGCAGGATGGTAGCTCTCCAGGAACAGGGTTGGAGTGTGAACCTGCAGGATGGTAGCTCTCCAGGAACAGGGTTGGAGTGTGAACCTGCAGGATGGTAGCTCTCCAGGAACAGGGTTGGAGTGTGAACCTGCAGGATGGTAGCTCTCCAGGAACAGGGTTGGAGTGTGAACCTGCAGGATGGTAGCTCTCCAGGAACAGGGTTGGAGTGTGAACCTGCAGGATGGTAGCTCTCCAGGAACAGGGTTGGAGTGTGAACCTACAGGATGGTAGCTCTCCGGTAACAGGGTTGGAGTGTGAACTATACATTGGTTGTTTTGTCAAATAAAGTTAAATTAGACTAACTATAATAATTTTAGCAACCAGGATATGCAGGTGGGATTTCTGCATATTGCACCCTTAAAAAGCATGCTTGTCATTTCACTGAGCTTTTTTGTGACCTTTTCTCTGACCCCTGACTTCTTTGTGGCCCCCAGGTGTACAGCAGCACGGAGCACCTGTCCACGTCAATGCCATCCAATCAGAGCCTGTCGTCATCAGACCGCAGCCACAGTGAGGAGAAGGAGGAGAGGTGGGAGGGGAAGGGTGTCCTCTCCCCAGGAGAGGGACACAAACATGTGGCCAGTGGGGACCGGAGGACGGAGGGCCACAGAGGGAGGTGAGCGACAGAAAAAGGGCCTCAGACTACACTTTGTTTGGTGTGTAGTTGTGAGACAAGTTTAGCTCTAGCTAAAACATAGACAGAATTCTGCTACATTTGCCTTTTATACACCTAGAAAAAAGGGTTCCAAAGGGGTTCTTTGGCTGTCCCCATAGGATAATATTTTTTTGGTTCCAGGTAGAACCCTTTTGGGTTCCATATAGAACCTTCTGTGGAAAGGATTCTACCTTTAACCAAAAACGGTTATCCTATGGGGACAGCCGAAGAACCCTTTTAGGTTCTAGATAAGCACCTTTTTTCTAACAGTGTGTGGTTATAAGGGAGAAATCACACTGAAGTCCATCTATTGAATACATACACACATTTCAGTTAAATATGAGTTAGTGGGTAGAAAGTGTCGTTCTTGAATCCCTTGTAACATAACCAGATCACAACTACCCTTTCTCTAAGTGTGCCCTGTCCTGTCCTTGTTAACTTCATTCTGTTCTCCTCCTGTCCTCTAGCCTGCGTCCCAGGGCCGCCTCCAGTTCGTCCCAGTCAGAGAGGAGTGCCAGTCCGCTGGTGATGAACAGCACCCAGAGCCTGGACACCATGCCACGCTTCGCCATCGCAGCTGAGGAAGAGGGTGAGTTTAGATTGCACTGGTTCACACACACAATTGTGTTTAGGCCTATACACACAGACACACTGTTATATGCGTAAAGTAAACACCCACACAGATTTTGTGTATATATACACACAGGCTATTTGTACTGGGCTTACATTACTAAAAGAGAAGAATGCCCACACTCTAGCGTGTACTGTTAGGCATTCACTTACCCCCCCACCCCTCTCTCTCTTTCTATCCCCCTCTCTCAGACGGGGTAGTGTCCAACTTGCGGCGTATCCGTCTCCGTAGTAACAGCACAGGCACGCGGCCCTCCTACAGGCGTGGGGCGTCCCGCCGCATCGGGCACCAGCTGGACACCCCCGAGAAGCCCAAACCCCCAGCGGCCTGCAAGGTCCCCAAGTCAGCTTCCATCTCAGGCCTGTCCCTCATCATTACCCCAGGTAAATTAAACCACCAGAGCTAGCTAGCTTGTACCAGTATACTCAGACGTTAAGAGAGGTCAAGTCTCAAACAGTACCGTATTCCTGGTAACATACACTTCTGTGGATTGCTTTTGGCCAGAGCTGTGGCTAAAAGTTGCCGTTTATATGGGCCAAGCATTTGAGATGCAGCCACTGACTCTATTCAGAGGTTAGCATAATGCTAACAACAACAACACCACTCTATTGTGTATGTAGCCTACAATGCCCTGTAACCTTTATGATTGATATGCTTGTACTGACTTTGTTAAATTCCCCAAGAAATTCCTCAATCCTAACGTGTTCTCTCTCCATTCACCCAGACACCACGGACGGTCTCTCCAGCAGCCCCAAGTCATCGCTGTCCCTATCCTCCAACCCCTCGTCTCGGGACTCGTCCCCCAGCCGGGGAGACCTGTCCCTCAGCATCACCAGCCTGCGCCCCCCCGTGGTCATCCACAGCTCTGGGAAGAGGTTCGGCTTCGCCCTGCGTGCCATCCGCGTCTACATGGGGGACTTGGACGTCTACACCGTGCACCACATGGTCTGGGTAAGTGTTCTTGCCACAGAATTAAATAGATCACTAGACAACAACTCCAGGATGGCCATCTTGATCAGGGACATTTTTATGGAACAGGCCACCCAAGTATGTATCTCTATGGTTCCTAGTACTGCTGCAGTATTGGGACTTAGTGTTACTGTCTGGTTGAACTATCTGTGTGGTCTGGTATTGGTTTGTGTTGTTTAGTTATTTCATTATGTGTAATATTTGTTTAAAACAACACTTGTTCTTTCACATACCAAATATCTGTCTGGTTTTAATCCACTGGTATTGTTGTTAGCTCGCGTGCCAGTATGTTACGTTTCTTCTTCAGCTAATATATTATTTAGTCTTGTTTTAATTTTTGTTTCTGATAGCATCAATACATGCCGAAGCAGTCAGGGCTACATTCTGGTTGGTTATTCTTCATGTGTTCCTGTAGTGTGTGGAGGAGGGCACTCCTGCCCACGAGGCGGGCCTGAGGGCTGGTGACCTCATCACCCACGTGAATGGAGAGTCGGTTCAGGGGCTGGTGCACACTGAGGTGGTGGAGCTGCTTCTCAAGGTGAGACCCACTGGAAGAGGACCATCACGCTTTCCTGATACTCCTTCCTCTCTTTGTTTGGTCTCTGTCTCTGTCTCTCTCTGTCTCTCTCTGTCTCTCTCTCTCTCTGTCTCTCTCTGTCTCTCTCCTCTCTCTCTCTCTCTCTCTCTCTCTCCGTCTCTCTCTGTCTCTCTCTGTCTCTCTCTGTCTCTCTCTGTCTCTCTCTGTCTCTCTCTGTCTCTCTCTGTCTCTCTCTGTCTGTCTCTGTCTGTCTCTGTCTCTCTCTCTCTGTCTCTCTGTCCTTCCTATTTACCTACCTTCCTTCATTCCTTGCTACCTTCTGATATAAACAGTATGACTACATTTTGTCCCCAAAAATGACAAAGGAAACAAGACGGGAGTATATAGCCGGTTAATGTTTCAGCACAAGGCCTTTCTCAAGACCAGTCTCCCTAAAAAGAAACCCCAAGAAATTCCTCAGTCCTTATATTGTCCCTGTCCAGATTAACAACACTGCAGTCGTCCCTGTCGTCCAACCTCTGTGACAGGTGGCCATATTAGACCCTGTTACTTTCACCTGTGCAGTCCTGTTACAAATCAGTGATTACCGTTCTATAAGCAGGAAATATATATTCCATATGCAATCTCTATCTTACATAGAACATTTGGTGCCCAGTAAACCAATCGCCATTCTATTCCCAGAGTGGCAGCAAGGTGACGCTGCAAACCACGGCCCTGGAGAACACCTCCATCAAGGTGGGCCCAGCCAGGAAGACCAGCTACAAGAGCAAGATGGCCCGACGCAGCAAGAAGAGCAAGAGGAAAGACGGCCAGGACGGGTAAGAGCAGAACATTACAGGGCTCTCCATTTATATGAGGAACAGTTACTCCAGTCACCGCTACTGTAGCACCTGCAATCTGGGTGTCATGGCAGATAAGACAAAAAGCTCTCCTCTATTGGGTGCCATTTGTAAGAAATATGGATTCTGTGCCACAGAATGCAAACATTGCCATGTTTTGCGTTCACATAATCAAATATCGGAGTATTATAAAAAATGATCTAATACTCAATCGGCCTAATAACCGATTGCTGAAACCCTGTATACCCACAGCCTTTACATTGAATCTCATTTCTCTCCTGTAGTAGACGACGTAGCATCTGGAAGAAGCTGTCCAAGCACACTCCTCCTCCCATGCAGAGCAGTCGCAGTTTCTCCTCCGGCTTCCAACATTCAGTCTCCTCCAGTGACAGCCTGTCTGGCTCCCCCACCCAGAGCCTCTCGCCTGGACCCTCCACACCCTGCCGCTCCCCCGCCCCCGACCAGTCTGGAGGTGAGTTGCTAGCTAGCCTCTTTATTGGATCGAAACTGGGCTACCATTTTGTGCCGTGCATAAGTTTGTGTTGGTAAGTGGGCATTTGACAATGTTTCAACCCTTGTGGTAGACCAAGTAAATTTGTATTTGAGGAAACGTGTGTTATACCAAAGCTTTGGATTTAATGGCATACAGTACCAGTCAAAAGTTTTCAAGGGTTTTTCTTTATTTTTACTATTTTCTACATTGTAGAATAATAGGAGTATCAGACCACTGCAAATCTACCAAGACCTGGCCGTCCCTCTAAACTTTCAGCTCATACAAGGAGAAGACTGATCAGAGATGCAGCCAAGAGGCCCATGATCACTCTGGATGAACTGCAGAGATCTACAGCTGAGGTGGGAGACTCTGTCCATAGGACAACAATCAGTCGTATATTGCACACATCTGGCCTTTATGGAAGAGTGGCAAGAAGAAAGCCATTCCTTAAAGATATCCATAAAAAGTGTAGTTTAAAGTTTGCCACAAGCCACCTGGGAGACACACCAAACATGTGGAAGAAGGTGCTCTGGTCAGATAAAACCAAAATTGAACTTTTTGGCAACAATGCAAAACGTTATGTTTGGCGTAAAAGCAACACAGCTCATCACCCTGAACACACCATCCCCACTGTCAAACATGGTGGTGGCAGCATCATGGTTTGGGTCTGCTTTGCTTCAGCAGGGACAGGGAAGATGGTTCAAATTGATGGGAAGGTGGATGGAGCCAAATACAGGACCATTCTGGAAGAAAACCTGATGGAGTCTGCAAAAGACCTGAGACTGGGACGGAGATTTGTCTTCCAACAAGACAAGGATCCAAAACATAAAGCAAAATCTACAATGGAATGGTTCAAAAATAAACATATCCAGGTGTTAGAATGGCCAAGTCAAAGTCCAGACCTGAATCCAATCGAGAATCTGTGGAAAGAACTGAAAACTGCTGTTCACAAATGCTCTCCATCCAACCTCACTGAGCTCGAGCTGTTTTGCAAGGAGGAATAGGAAAAAATGTCAGTCTCTCGATGTGCAAAACTGATAGAGACATACCCCAAGCGACTTACAGCTGTAATCGCAGCAAAAGGTGACGCTACAAAGTATTAACTTAAGGGGGCTGAATAATTTTGCACACCCAATTTTTCAGTTTTTGATTTGTTAAAAAAGTTTGAAATATCCAATAAATGTCATTCCACTTCATGATTGTGTCCCACTTGTTGTTGATTCTTCACAAAAAAATACAGTTTTATATCTTTATGTTTGAAGCCTGAAATGTGGCAAAAGGTCGCAAAGTTCAAGGGGGCTTTCGCAAGGCACTGTAGTTATTCCATAAAAAATCTGCCGTTTCCAGCTACAAGAGTCATTTACAACATTAACAATGTCTACACTGTATTTCTGATCAATTTGATGTTATTTTAATGGACAAAAAAAAAAGTGCTTTTCTTTAAAAAACAAGGACTTGTCTAAGTGACCCCAAACTTTTGAACTGTAGTGTATGTGTTGCCACCCTAGGGTCACGCACTACTCATAAAGCAAATGTAGAACTTTTATTAATCAATAACATAAAATAACATAAAAATTAGAAAAATACCATGATATGATATTTTGGCCATATCGCCCAGCCCTACCAACAAGTGCTCAGCATATGTGGGAACTCCTTCAAGACTGTTGGAAAAGCATTCCAGATGACACTGGTTGAGAGAATGCCAAGAGTGTCCTAAGCTGTCAAAGGCAAAGGCTTGCTACTTTGAAAAATATCACGTATAAAATATATTTAGATTTGGTTACTATATGATTCCATATATGTTATTTCATAGTTTAATGTCTTCACTATCATTCTACAATGTAGAAAATAGTTTTTTTTTTTAAATAAAGAAAAACCCTTGAATGAGTAGGTGTGTCCAAACTTTTGACTGGTACTATATATACACTACCATGCAAAAGTTTGGGGTCACTTAGAAATGTCCTTGTTTTGAAAGAAAAATCACTTTTTTTTCTCCATTAAACTAGCATTTCTGTACTGCATGTCATCCAGAAAAAGTTTAGGATAACGTTAATTCTAGCTATTATCAAACCGTTATCAGCACTAAAGTGAGAATGTTTGTTTGATTTCTGCAATTACAAAGCAAAGGCTTATCGACATCATGTTCTTCTGTTCTCTCTCAGACTCCAACTCCCCCCAGAGCTCATCTCCCTGCTCCAGCTCTCCCAACTCCCCCGTCCCCCAGGCCCGTCCCAGCTCCCTCCACGTCCTGGGCCGCTACACCAAGGCAGGTCGCTGCAAGTCTACCAGCAGCATCCCCCCCTCCCCGCTGGCCTGTATCCCCCCTCCACAGCCCCTCTCCCCCCAGTGCTCTCCGTCCTCCCTCCCCAGCCTTTCAAAGGGCCTCTACGGCTTCCACGGCAAGACCCTGTCCCCTCCCACCATCGCCCGCCATTCTGTGCGCCCCCGCAGCGCCGAGCCGCCCCGCTCGCCCCTCCTCAAGAGGGTGCAGTCGGCTGAGAAGCTCTCAGGGGTGTACCACGGCGACAAGAAGGCCTACGCCACCCGCCGACACACCATGGAGATGCCCCTGTCGGAGGGGAGGGGCTAGAGGACCTGGAGGATACCGCCACAGGGTTTGTCTGTGTGGGAGAACAACATGGCCGCCAGGGACTTTATCTGGGCGGTCAGAGAAGCCACAGGGAGTCGGCCAGCAGCGACCACCGCTCCAATGAAGTGGTGGTGATGAGGAAACTGGCCCTGTCTGAGAGGAGGGACTCCTTTAAGAAGCAGGAGGCGGTGCAGGAGGTGAGCTTTGACGACCCGGAGGAAAAGGAGGCCCAAAGCCCTGCGCTCCCCATCAGGCAGCCGCGTTTCAAGGCGTCGTGGATCAACTCGGCTCAGTCCGACTGGAGTCTGGAGGTGGCAGGGCGAGGAGCACAGGGTACAGCAGCGCAGAAATCCAAGCCAAAGGAGAAGGAGGGGTATTAGCCTAGCGTTGCTCCAATAAGGTGAAAGGTCTAGGTAGAGTCACACCCTAGACTAAGGTTACATACTCTCTGACCGGCTACTGTACCGTATATGAAGGGCTTGCATGTTTATCCGTGAGAGTATACTCAAGCCTGAGCCAATTGAGGCAACTGGAGGGAGAGTACAACAAAAAGAAGAGTTCACACGGTGGAGTTACAGTATGCATCTTACCACACTCGAAACTGTTGAGACAAAATTGGTTTAATCCCTCCCACCTTTGGTTTTAGGTTCACTGTAGCACCTGTAACATTTTTGTACTTTGTAAATACATCATTTTTTAAATGAAATAACCTATTTATTACTTTTTATGTTCATTTTATTTGTTTCGGGCTAAATATAACTTCATTTATTGGCCCTTATTTGTGACAATGTCACAAATTTGATGTGCCCATTCTGTTATGTGAATGGATAGAGACACGAGGAATCTCCAAGTTAATTAACTAAATTAAGAACAAAGATTTGGATGTGGCTTATAGATGCAGCCAGCCGATGAATAAAATGTTTTCTCCAATATCTGTTAAATTGTTTAACATTCTATTAGTATTCCAAACGTGTTTCATGACATGAAATATGGCTGCTGATTTTGTCTGATCAACATAGGCCTTTCAAACATACGTTGAATGTTTATGTACTTAGTGTGTCCAAGCCCTTTAATTCAGTGCTGTCTTTAACACACTAGAACAATAATGTGGTAGTAATGATTCATGGTCACAGGGATAGTGAAATAGTGCCCCCGTGCCAAAGCATGGATTTCTCATAAGAACCCTTCTAAATAAGAGGTACTGTACATAGGAAGCTTCAGGATTGAGCCCTGCTGCCAAGCCCTGTCAATCATTCCAGTGATGTCATCAAATGGATAAACTCCACCGATTTCTTCCATTGGTTTAAATCACAAAATGATTGACGGGACACAAAATAAAGGACGCTTCGTTCTGTCATTGCTACCTTTTTGATACTAGATTGTTTGTGATCCTGCGATACCATACTGACCTGCTTGTTGAAGCAAGCTACCCTACAATGTAATCTAGCGGTTGAGTGTATTTGCACAGGTTAGGCGTTTTCCCTTAACACTGTTCTCATCCTTTTTCAGAACTCTTGTTTTCCTTTTGCATTTTAAGAATTGTGCAGTGTATGTAGGAACTGGCTCCCTGTGCTGTTTAATGTCAGATGTGTACTGTATGTGAACTTTTTCATCTTCACTGTTAAATGGGGCAATCTGCAGTTGCTCTATCCATTTTTTAATTATATGTACCCATTGATTCTTGATGATTATAATTTATGAAAGCCTCATGAGCTTCGTTCAACTGTCGTTCCCCATCAGAACCCAAAATATAAACTTGTTTTTCTCCAGTGGTTGTAAACAAAGTAAATGTAAACAAACCCTGTAAAGCCTCAAAACATGGTTAAAACAATATATATATTTTTTGATATCATGAATTTTAGTGGTTGCATTTCTCCAGCCCATTCCTCAGTGTTTTACTAAAACAGTGGTGTGGAGAAGAGTAGGCTTTGTTATTGTTTCAACTGCTGATTGGCTCTTTAAATTATTTTTAAAAAATGTACCCCTTTTTCCTCCCCAATTTCGATCTTGTCTCACGGCCGGTTGTAACACAGCCTGGGATCAAACCCGGGTCTGTAGTGACACCTCAAGCACTGTGATGCAGTGCCTTAGACTGCTGCGCCACTCGGGAGGCCCCCTTGAAATTATTCTGAACAACTAATGACAGGGATCAGCAGGATTCCAACTGAAGGACAAAGAAATTAAACTGTGTTTTGTATATTTTGATATGGAAGCAGTCTTGTTTCATTGCTGATACGCCTATGCTGTTTACGAACACCATAACTAACCTAAACGGAAGTTGGCAATCAAGAACAACAGACTTGATAGAATGGTGAGAGATTTGAAGATTAGATGTAGGCAATGGTTTGGCTGTCAGCATTGTATACTGTCATTGTTTTCTTCTGCAACTAGAATGAACAACCAAAATTCTTCCACTTGTGGTTATATCAGATAAACTGTTCTATTAGGATGAACTGTCTTACTGTATGTCAGATGATGTTAGGAACATGTGTTTCACAGTTGTCTGGGGATATGGGAATATTGACCAAGTTAAAACACAAATAATAATTTGTCACCAACTAATACTTGAACAACTGGAACGAGACAGGATAACAGAAGGTCAGAAATCTAAAACGTATCTACTTTTTAAAATTGATATACTTTATTAGTACTTGAAATAAATAAGTGTGATTTTTGTGAGGGTATAATAAAATAGGGCATTCAATTCAAAATGGATTTCCCAGATCTTGATGTTGTCAAAATGTGGTCCCTTTATTGGAGATTATACTGTGTCCTCATGCTAGACATTTTTCACTGAACTGGATAACTAGTCGTTATATTAGTCCGATGTTTTCATGGTCTTGCTTGCTAGAGAATTTCTGATTCTTTGATTGCAAATATATGACCCATTCTGCACTTTTACACTGTTTAATGTAACGCAAGAAAAAAAGACACTGGTTCTGAATGCAAAATTAGCCCAAATTAGTGTGTCGTTTTACATAATTGAAATATATTCATTTAGTGGTCTTTGATTCAACTTCAATAATAAAACAGGGTGAAAGCCTGAGGTGCACGCAGAATATAACCAACTGATTACAACTACCTTCTCATATTTTTTCCTGATGTATGATAAATGGGATATCTGTAATGGTCAATTGTAATCCATAAACATAATTAATGTTTGTTTTGTCTTACCTTGGTGGCCCTCAAACTTCATTGTATATTTCCCAAACTGGTTTCTGGTGAAAGTTGGTGTGAAATTAATTTTCTCTCAATTGTCTAACTGTTTGAAATAAATGAATGGCAGAAGAATAATATGAAGTGTACAGTTCTTTTTGGGACTTACATCTTACAACATTTTGGAGAAGCACATTCACAACACTAACAACTATAGAGGCTTCTTGTGATCAAATGCATATTTCTCTATTCAAAACGTATATATAGTCTGTAACAATTAAGTCTTCAAATCAGAAGGCCAGCTACATTATTTTATGTATCCTTTATTTAACTAGGCAAGTCCGTTAAGAACAAATTCTTATTTACAATAATGGCCTACCCTGGCCGAACCTTCCCCTAAACCGGACGACGCTGGGACAATTGTGCGCAGCCCCTATGAGACTCCTGACCATGGCCAGGTGTGATACAGCCCAGAAACAAACCAGGGCCTGTAGTGATTCCTCTAGCACTGAGATGCAGTGCCTTAGACCGCTGTGCCACTCGGGAGCAAAAATAAGTTTAACAAACCATACAGCTATGCACAAGGACTACTTTTAACAATTTACACAAAACATTTTACAAAAACATTTACTGGAAGAACTGTGCAGATGTAAAGTTTGGTAACAGAATTTAGGCAAAATCGCCCACTGTTTTTTGTGTCCACGGTTGACCAAAATTGTTAAATATATGCTCCGATATAAGATTTAACGATTACAGAAAGAATGGGGTGTCAGCTATGACATGACACATTGACTTTGAAGAAATCTATTTTGGTTATTGAACAACAGTAAGTGAAGTGGATCTATACCCAGTAACGGAATTTCATCATGGGTCCCTGATCTGTATTGCACAGAAATGCATGGATATGAATGTCATTCTCTACATTGTGATATATCTTAAATAGGTACACAAAGGTATAAATATGCAATATCCTAATTTGCATATTTTGGTATTATTCTAAACACGGGCTATTATTTTAATGAGCTCTGCCCTCAAACAAGACATTTGGTTGGTCCGGACCAAATCTGAACCAATCATAGACATCTATATTTCACAAGTTTGGACATCAAAGTACAGCACAGTAGAGCTCAGAAGAGTACAGTACAGTAGAGTAGGATACAGTAAGAGTATAGTATATTTCAAAACATTACAGTACAATACATTATACTGTACTTAACTCTAGTGTACTCTACTGTAGTGAACTATATACTTTGCTTTACTGTACTGTCCAAACTTGTGGTCTGTGCCTACTACGATTTCCCATTATAGCCAAATCAATACCAGAAATTCTGTTACAGATTTGACTGACATTCCATTAACGATTTGGATTCAATCACTTAATAATTAATAAACAAAATAGATATCAGTAAAAACACTGACTACTTGTTATCCTACTCATTATCCTCCCTCCTTATGAGGGACGGAAATTAGAAATATATGCTTTCTAAGAACTCTTTTCCAACTGACCAAAAATCTAAGCCTTCTCTTATTCTTATTTTTTTTAATGAAAAATCGTTGATAAATGGATATATGCCTTAATTTAAAAAATAAAAGGACTCTTAGCTTTCATTTGACACCCAATTTGACATGATCCTATAAACTTCACAGGTTGGTGCTCATGGGTCCTTTACATGGAAATGGCCATATGCTTCCTGTCCTGCAATGATTCGTGCTTTTCCGACTGGGTTCGTTTTTTCCCGTGCTGTTCATATTAGTTCCCACGCACTCTCCTTTTCTGCGCGGTGCTGTGCTGGAAAATGGCTGTGTAGGGAGCTGAGAGTCATGTGCAGCAAAAGAAAGAAAGGGAGAAAGAAAGAAACCGGACTAGAAGTAATCAAAGGAGGTGGACGACTTTAAAGTATTGAGGGAAAGAACAGGTGAAAGATAAGGAAACTCGCTGTCTGCATTTCGACGTGTTAAAGTGCCGCCACAGCGAGATATTTGGAAGAAGTATCTGCGTCTGCGGGTGAGTTTTTCCTAAGTTGGTGCACATTTCCAGTGCTATAGCCTCTGAACGGGAAAATGGTGGAAGATCTTCAACTAGGTGCCCTACGCACACAAGGCAGTACGAACTTGCACAGGTCTATAAACTTGTCGAGGACACTGCAACAAGTCGTTTTCTTTAAACTACGCTAAATGTTAAAATAATACCTAGTTAGTTGCATAATGTCTGCCACTTGCAGTACTAACGTGCGCCTCTCTATTGACATCTAAAAATCTACCAAGTCGAGCTAGCTAGCTACTGTAACCATATTTTCCAGAGTTCCCAAACGGCACGTGAATGTTACACTATTTTGTTGGCTACATTTTTACTCAATGTAGCAACATTGTGCTTAACAGACAAAATAATGGCAAAGGTTGCGAATTTCTCGAACACGTCATCTGCAAATTCATGTGCGAGTTTTACTTGCTACATTGTTGCAACATGGGCAACTTAGCTGTAGTTGACAGCACCCCTATCTATATTTTGGACCATTCTAATATTGTTATTACACAGTTAGTGCGCTTTGTTGTTTAACAGTTAAGCGTATTCTGCACATGTGCATTGGTTTAGGACACTGCCAAAGTTATATCTCCAGATTTGTCTTGGATTGATTCCAAAACTTCACCAATGTCTGTGGTAACAATGCCTGTTCACGTGTCTGTTCAGTCGCTATTGCTGTGTAATAATTGATGTAAATTCAGTGTAATGTAGTTTTTGTTTGTTTGTTGTATTAACTCGTTAGCTTCTTTGTGCATTGTACTTAGGGTTAGGGCAATGTATGGTTTGTAGGGTTATGTAGGCTTATGTAAAGGCTAGCGATGAATAACTATTACACTGTATTCCCCCCCAACTTAGAAATATAAGAGAAACAACTAGCCTACATATGAACACGAATGTTGAATAGACTTCGAGTTAGGACATCCTCGAACGTTTATCGTATCACTATTTCGTAACATAGGAACAACTTGAGGTGTGTTGAGAGGTGGTATGGCATGCCAATTTTATTCAGTTTAACTTTTCATCATTAGCTTTTAACAATTTTGCTGAAAATGTATTGTTTTTTTGTTTGACATACTTTTTAATGTGAAAAATGTGAGTCTCAGTGTCACTCCATTACCTTGGAATTGCTCATGTATATTTATATTTCTTTATTTCATAAAATATGAACTATTTGTAAAAATGTTAAGTGGGCCTGTGTAATTTCCGCTAGGCTATATCGTGGTTACAGTAAAACACGTTGGGCGTATTAACACAATGTGTCACATTTACAATATCTGTAGCAAGTGTTTTACAGAGATTTTGCTGTATCGACGTTAAAAGCTAGCCTGCTCCAGCTTCAGCCAAACAAAGCAACCCATATTTGAGAAGTTCAGGACCACTTCATGGTGGAATTATGTTTCACTACTTTACTTACTTAGGACAAAAAGGTATTGCAAAATTGTTCGAAAGTTGCAATGATTATATACCAAAATATCTTGGCTTGCAGATACTCTTAACAACCCTGCAGCTTATTCCTGTTGATACAACCTCATAGAAATTAACACTATTTGTATGACTGGTGACCCCGCAAAGAATGCAAATGGTGTATTTGAGTTTCTAGTTATATTAATCTTGATTTAAAATGAAGAAAAATCTATGTTTATTGGTTGCGTACACAGTTAAGCAGATGTTATAGCGGGTGCAGAAAAATGCTTGTCATATTAGCTCCTAACGGTGTGGCAAAATGCTTGTCACTAGCTCCTAACAGTGTGGCAAAATGCTTGTCATTGGCTCCTAACGGTGTGGCAAAATGCTTGTCATATTAGCTCCTAACAGTGTGGCAAAATGCTTGTCACTAGCTCCTAACAGTGTGGCAAAATGCTTGTCACTAGCTCCTAACAGTGTGGCAAAATGCTTGTCATTGGCTCCTAACTGTGTGGCAAAATGTTTGTCACTAGCTCCTAACAGTGTGGCAAAATGCTTGTCATTGGCTCCTAACGGTGAATCAAAATGCTTGTCATATTAGCTCCTAACTGTGTGGCAAAATGCTTGTCATATTAGCTCCTAACTGTGTGGCAAAATGCTTGTCATTAGCTCCTAACTCTGTGGCAAAATGCTTGTCACTAGTTCCTAGCGGTGTGGCAAAATGCTTGTCACTAGTTCCTAGCGGTGTGGCAAAATGCTTGTCATTAGCTCCTAGCGGTGTGGCAAAATGCTTGTCATTAGCTCCTAGCGGTGTGGCAAAATGCTTGTCATTAGCTCCTAGCGGTGTGGCAAAATGCTTGTCATTAGCTCCTAGCGGTGTGGCAAAATGCTTGTCATTAGCTCCTAGCGGTGTGGCAAAATGCTTGTCACTAGCTCCTAACGGTGTGGCAAAATGCTTGTCATTAGCTCCTAACTCTGTGGCAAAATGCTTGTCACTAGTTCCTAGCGGTGTGGCAAAATGCTTGTCATTAGCTCCTAACTCTGTGGCAAAATGCTTGTCACTAGTTCCTAGCGGTGTGGCAAAATGCTTGTCATTAGCTCCTAACTGTGGCAAAATGCTTGTCATTAGCTCCTAACAGTGTGGCAAAATGCTTGTCATTAGCTCCTAACGGTGTGGCAAAATGCTTGTCATTAGCTCCTAATGGTGTGGCAAAATGCTTGTCATTAGCTCCTAACTCTGTGGCAAAATGCTTGTCATTAGCTCCTAGCAGTGTGGCAAAATGCTTGTCATTAGCTCCTAACAGTGTGGCAAAATGCTTGTCACTAGTTCCTAACGGTGTGGCAAAAATGTCAAAAAAATAATAAAAGACAAGAAATTAAGATCTCGCTGTTTGAGTGGCTGGTGCCTCTGATGCTGTAAAGGAACCTTCTGTTTTGAATTTAATACATTTGTCATCCATGTTTTGGTAAATCAGTTCTGTTAATTTTAATGGTCCATTCCTAGTAATTGTAAAATATATCTTACCTAATATTGCAGCACCAGACATTAATTGTATCTGTATAATCCGTTTTTTCATAAATATATTTGTTTTATTATCATACTGCATACATTTCAATGTCCTCCTCAAAAAACCGAGTCAGTCTTTGAGGATGCAAAGTGCAATGTAAAAAAGGTGGAGTTGTTTGGGTCAGGAGCTTGATCACTGCCTAGATACATTTTCTAATATTAGAACATTTCCTTGATTTGCCCAAGCTTCTCTGGTGACTCCGGAGCACATGGCCAAACAGCAGCCAATGAGAGGCCAGGCTTAGTTTCCCTCTCTCTAGCAACAGTGAGTTTCTTGCCTTTTATTCATGAATAATTGTTTTGTGGTCTCCCTCAGCCGTTTGGGCTCTCCTGATAAGTGTGCCGTTTCTTGACTGAATAAAAGTGAGGAAAAAAGGATGGCTCCAGTGACGACAAGCCTGCAAGCTGCTGCCTTGAAATGGAGGCTTTTTTTCAATGTGCAGGACTGTAACAGAGATGATTCTCCTTTCAACTCGTATTAGTTGCAGCATTTATATTGCTGTGGGGGGAAAAATGCTGAATCGGGACTACCAAAGAGTGCGGGACGATTGCAGCTTTCTTCTGCAAGGTTGTGAATATAAACAAACAAAAAATGGCAAAGTGGAATGGACTTTTTTTGGCGGGTGAGGGCGGGGGGAGGCGGAGAGAGGGGTGGGGGGTGTTTGGTGGTGTGAGGATTGCGGGCTGTGGTTGGGTATGCCAGTGCCACGTGTCTACCCTGGCACCTCTTTTCTCGACACGGAGGATGTCGGACAGAGAGCCTTGGTGAGTCTGTGCAGTTCCTCTCTCCTCAGAAGTGGGGTGAGTAGTGTTGCCCAATGGTACGGCCTGTAATCATGATAACTATTTAGCGTTTTATAGCGGTGATATTGGAACTCAGAGATGATCACGAGAATGTTTGCTTGCTTTTTGAATGGGGGGGTTGTGTGAGGTTCGAGTGCACGTATACCCGGATTTGAAGATGCGCCACTGAGAAGTGTACAGTTCGAATTTTGGCTTATTTAGATTTTAGCAGCAACTTATCATATCCAGTCAAAAACAAACCTATTGGACGAGCATGTCATAAGCGACATCACAAAGAGTAGTGATTTGGACGTTTCGAGAGATGCTCCAAAAAACTCTGGGGGCTTCTAAGCTCTTATGTCCTGAGTCACAAGCCCAACCCCTCCATTACATATCTATCTCTGATTTCCTTTTGGTCATCACTTCACCCACAGAGGGGGAAAAGGAGACTTCATCTCGCCTTACTTTGTGGGACCAAACACTAGTTTGAAAGCCTAATCTCTCTCTGAGGCGCAGTTGCCATTTTGATGGTCAACTTGGTGTCTTTTTTATTTGGTCGCTTCACTCCTCTTGCTGAAGCTACAGTAAAAACAAAGGTAATGTCTTTGACCGTGCATACAGTAGTCTTCATGTTTTCCAATTCTCCTACTGTGGCTCTGACTTAAGCGACAAAATCGATTGAGAAGAGACAGTCCTATTAATGAGAAGTAACCTCTCAAAACTGTCAGATTATGATTTTGTCACTGAACTGGTCTTGAATAGTTTATTAGGCCTAGGTGACATCTCAAAAACAATGATGTAATGAGTCTACATAGCCATTGAGGACCTTTTTGACTAACATTTATATAGCAAGCTTGTATGAATGTGAATGATTTTATGGGAGAGATGTTTTTCTGCAATGAATCATGTTCGATTATAAGAGCAAGGAGCGTTTTGCATCGAAAGGACTTTCTTTCAATATTGTTGTATTGAAGGGTTTAGACATGATTAGGCTACTTTTTGAGAAGCCTGACAAAATATTTCTGGAGCAACAGAACAGTCTTACGTGAGACATAATACCCCAATTTCCCTTGATAGAAAATGGTCTTAATGAAACCGCATTCTTTAATTCGGATGCTTTAGAACTGTGAGGCTGGTCATATTTTTCTGTGTTTCAAACATTGCTATTGCATGTATTTATCTGTATAATCCCATTCAGAGCATCAGGGAATGGTTGAGAACTCTAGTAGAGTATATGCGACTTTTAATCAAAATAGAGATTTGAAAATGTGATGCAGTATGACTTGGGGAGTCTGTGGTACATTATGACGCAGTAGCATCATCCCAACCAAGATTGCACAAACGCATAGCACTGCCACAGTTCGCCATTTTCATGCTTTGTGGCCATGACACAGGGATGCTTCGATTATTGTAGGCGACTACTTATATAGTATATATATAATCTCACACACACATGCATACACAGTACCAGACAAAAGTTTGGACACACCTACTCATTCAAGGGTTTTTCTTAATTTTTTACTATTTTCTACATTGTAGAATAATAGTGGAGATATCAAAACTATGAAATAACACATATGAGATCATGTAGTAGCCAAAAAAGTGTTAAACAAATCCAAATTTATTTAGATTTTAGGTTCTTCAAAGTAGCCACCTTTTTCATTGATGACAACTTCATAAGGAATTATTTTCCAACAGTCTTGAAGGAGTTCCCACATATTCTGAGCACTTATTAGCTGCTTTTCCTTCACACTGCGGCCCAACTCATCCCAAACCATCTCAATTGGGTTGAGGTCAGGTGATTGTGGAGGCCAGGTCATCTGATGCAGCACTCCATCACTCTCCTTGGTCAAATAGCCCTTTCACAGCCTACTCATAAGACCAAAGGACAGATTTCCACCGGTCTAATGTTCATTGCTTGTAATTCTTGGCCCAAGCAAGTCTTTTTTTCTTATTGGTGTCCTTTAGTAGTGGTTTCTTTGCAGCATTTCGACCTTGAATGCCTGATTAACACAGTCTCCTCTGAACAGTTGATGTTGAGATGTGTCTGTTACTCTGAAGCATTTATTTGGGCTGCAATCTGAGGTGCAGTTAACTCTAACTTATCCTCTACAGCAGAGGTAACTCTGGGTCTTTCCTGGCGGTCCTCATGAGAGCCAGTTTCTTCATAGAGCTTGATGGTTTTTGTGACTGCTCTTGAAGAAACTTTAAAAGTTCTTGACATTTTCCAGATTGTCTGACCTTCATTTCTTAAAGTAATGATGGACTGTTGTTCCTCTTTGCTTATTTGAGCTGTTCTTGCCATAATATGGACTTGGTATTTTACCAAATAGGGCTATCTTCTGTATACCACCCCTACTGTGTCACAACACAACTGATTGGCTTAAACGCATTAAGGAAATAAATGTCCACAAATGAACTTTTAACAAGACACACCAGTTAATTGAAATTCATTCCAGGTGACTTATGAAGCTGGTTGAGAGAATGTCAAGAGTGTGCAAAGCTGTCATCAAGGCAAAGGGTGGCTACTTTGAAGAATGTCAAATATATAAAACACTTTTTTTGGTTACTACATGATTCCATATGTGTTATTTCATTATTCGGATGTGTTCACTATTATTCTACAATGTAGAAAATAATACAAATAAAGAAAAAACCCTTGAATGAGTAGGTGTGTCCAAACTGTTGAGTGGTAAATAAATATACACTACCGTGCAAAAGTTTGGGGATACTTATAAATGTCCTTTGTTTTGAAAGAAAAGCTCAATTAATTGTCCATTAAAATGACATCAAATTGATCAGAAATACAGTGTAGACATTGTTAATGCTGTAAATGACTCTTGTAGCTGGAAACGGCACATTAAAAAAAATTGAATATCTACATAGGCGTACAGAGGCGCATTATCAGCAACCATTACTCCTGTGTTCCAATGGCACGTTGTGTTAGCTAATCCAAGTTTATCATTTTAAAAGGCTAATTTATCATTAGAAAACCCTTTTGCAATTATGTTAGCACAGTTGAAAACCTTTGTGCTGATTTAAAGAATCAATAAAACGAGCCTCCTTTAGACTACTTTAGTATCTGGAGCATTTGTGGGTTCGATTCCAGGCTCTAAATGACCAGAAACAAAGAATTTCTTCTGAAACTCGTCAGTCTATTCTTGTCCTGAGTAATGAAGGCTATTCCATGCGAGAAATTGCCAAGAAACTGAAGATTGAGTACAAAGCTGTGTACTACTCCCTTCACAGAACAGCGCAAACTGGCTATAACCAGAATAGAAAGAGTGGGAGGCCCCGGTGCACATCTGAGCAAAAGAACAAGTACATTAATGTGTCTAGTTTGAGAAACGGACACCTCACAAGTCCTCAACTGGCAGCTTCATTAAATAGTTCCAGCAAAACACCAGTCTCAACGTCAACAGTGAAGAGGCGACTCCGTGATGCTGCCCTCTTTTAATCAGCACAACAGTTTCCAGCCCTCATTTCTCAGAACAAGAATAGACTGATGAGTTTCAGAAGGAAGTTCTTTGTTTCTGGCCATTTTGAGCCTGTAATCAAACCCACAAATGCTGATAGGTGTTCCTCATGTTGGATATACTCAGGTCTTACCTTGCTGTGACAGCTCAGGCCCTGGGGCTGCTGGCCAGTTTTATTGATTTAAAAAAGAAAATCAGCACAGTTTTCAGATTTGCTAACATAATTGCAAACATGTTTTCTAATGCTCATTTAGCCTTTTCAAATTATAAACTTGGATTAGCTCACAACGTGCCATTGGAACACAGGAGTGATGGTTGCTGATAATGGGCCTCTGTACGCCTATGTAGATATTCCATAAATCTGCTGTTTCCAGCTACAATAGTCATTTACAACATTAAAAATGTCTACACTATATTTCTGATCAATTTCATGGGGAATAAATTTGATTTTCTTTGAAAAAGAAGAACATTTATCTAAGTTACCCCAAACTTTTGCATGGTAGTGTATATTCTAAATTATTATTTTTACCGTGTCTATTTATTTAACCCTTAAACCCACTTGTTTTTCTCCTTTCTTCCCTCTGTGTTCTGTAGGTTGTCACCGTCCAGATCAGGAGGAGCCTGAAAGAATCAAGGACTATTATCGTGTCCTACTCTGCCCCCCCACAGACAACACGGGTAGACTGCCTCGGTTCGTTAGGTTTAGAGCCTGTCCAGCTAGTTTTTGTCACTTGAAGGAGCATGTTGCCAACCCTGTCCCTCTGTTCCATCATTTGGTTAAACCGGGGTATCAAGCTGAGGAAAGTGCTCCACAGCGCCAACACCGGCCTGCTCTGAGGCAGCAGCACCCTACCTACCTTCCTCCATTGACTCTGCCATTTTAGCAATGCTTCTTAGCTTCGGTTAATAGTTCTTAACAGCCACTACTCATCACCCACTACTGCCTGTACATTTCTGGGTTGCCGTAGCATCGGGCCGACATTCGCATTCTCTCAGCGTCTTCGGCAGCTTTTCTCGGTTTCCCAAAATGGCGGTCGAGGGTTTTCAGTACCGTGCCCTCTACGTGTACACCAAGGACTTGGAGGAAGATGTTGATCTGCAGCCCGGGGACATTCTGACCGTCAGCAAGGCCTCCCTACTCTCCCTGAACTTCAAGGAGGGGGACGAGGAGCGTCCCGAGCTCCTAGGCTGGCTGCTGGGCTTCAACGAGCGGACCAAACAGAGGGGGGACTTCCCGGGGACATACGTTCAGTTTGTGGGTCACGTGAGGATGTCACCGCCATCCAGTCAGCCTCGCTCCCAAAGAATCCTCCCAGCAGCCCCAGGGCCTGAGCTGTCACAGCAAGGTAAGTCCTGAGTATATCCAACATTAGGATCACCTTCCTAATATTGAGTGCTGGCCCATGTTGACTCCAATGCTTCCCAAAGTTGTGTCAAGTTGGCTGGATGTCCTTTGGGTGGTGGACCATTCTTGAAACAAAAGGGAAACAGTTGAGCGTGAAAAACCCAAGAGCATTGCACTTACTACATTGCACTTTCTACAATATCCCATTCAAAGGCACTTACATATTTTATTTTGCAAGTTTACCCTCTGAATGGCACATATACACAATACATGTCTCAATCCTTCTTTAACCTGTCTCCTCCCCTTCACTAACACTGATTGAAGTGGATTTAATAAGTGACATCATTAAGGGATCGTAATGTAGCTTTCACCTGGAATCACATGGTCAGTCTGTCATGGACTGGAATCACCTGGTCAGTCTGTCATGGACTGGAATCACCTGGTCAGTCTGTCATGGACTGGAATCACCTTGTCAGTCTGTCATGGACTGGAATCACCTTGTCAGTCTGTCATGGACTGGAATCACCTGGTCAGTCTGTCATGGACTGGAATCACCTGGTCAGTCTGTCATGGACTGGAATCACCTGGTCAGTCTGTCATGAACTGGAATCACCTGGTCAGTCTGTCATGGACTGGAATCACCTTGTCAGTCTGTCATGGACTGGAATCACCTGGTCTGTCTGTCATGGACTGGAATCACCTGGTCAGTCTGTCATGGACTGGAATCACCTGGTCAGTCTGTCATGGACTGGAATCACCTTGTCAGTCTGTCATGGACTGGAATCACCTGGTCTGTCTGTCATGGACTGGAATCACCTGGTCAGTCTGTCATGGACTGGAATCACCTGGTCTGTCTCATGGACTGGAATCACCTGGTCAGTCTGTCATGGACTGGAATCACCTGGTCAGTCTGTCATGGATTGGAATCACCTGGTCAGTCTGTCATGGACTGGAATCACCTTGTCAGTCTGTCATGGACTGGAATCACCTGGTCTGTCTGTCATGGACTGGAATCACCTGGTCAGTCTGTCATGGACTGGAATCACCTGGTCAGTCTGTCATGGACTGGAATCACCTGGTCAGTCTGTCATGGACTGGAATCACCTGGTCAGTCTGTCATGGACTGGAATCACCTGGTCAGTCTGTCATGGACTGGAATCACCTGGTCAGTCTGTCATGGACTGGAATCACCTTGTCAGTCTGTCATGGACTGGAATCACCTGGTCAGTCTGTCATGGACTGGAATCACCTGGTCAGTCTGTCATGGACTGGAATCACCTGGTCAGTCTGTCATGGACTGGAATCACCTTGTCTGTCTGTCATGGACTGGAATCACCTGGTCAGTCTGTCATGGACTGGAATCACCTGGTCAGTCTGTCATGGACTGGAATCACCTGGTCAGTCTGTCATGGACTGGAATCACCTTGTCAGTCTGTCATGGACTGGAATCACCTGGTCAGTCTGTCATGGACTGGAATCACCTGGTCAGTCTGTCATGGACTGGAATCACCTGGTCAGTCTGTCATGGATTGGAATCACCTGGTCAGTCTGTCATGGACTGGAATCACCTTGTCAGTCTGTCATGGACTGGAATCACCTGGTCTGTCTGTCATGGACTGGAATCACCTGGTCAGTCTGTCATGGACTGGAATCACCTGGTCTGTCTGTCATGGACTGGAATCACCTGGTCAGTCTGTCATGGACTGGAATCACCTTGTCAGTCTGTCATGGACTGGAATCACCTTGTCAGTCTGTCATGGACTGGAATCACCTTGTCAGTCTGTCATGGACTGGAATCACCTGGTCAGTCTGTCATGGACTGGAATCACCTGGTCAGTCTGTCATGGACTGGAATCACCTGGTCTGTCTGTCATGGACTGGAATCACCTGGTCAGTCTGTCATGGACTGGAATCACCTTGTCAGTCTGTCATGGACTGGAATCACCTTGTCAGTCTGTCATGGACTGGAATCACCTTGTCAGTCTGTCATGGACTGGAATCACCTGGTCAGTCTGTCATGGACTGGAATCACCTTGTCAGTCTGTCATGGACTGGAATCACCTGGTCAGTCTGTCATGGACTGGAATCACCTGGTCAGTCTGTCATGAACTGGAATCACCTGGTCAGTCTGTCATGGACTGGAATCACTTGTCAGTCTGTCAGGACTGGAATCTGTCATCTGTCATGGACTGGAATCACCTGGTCAGTCTGTCATGGACTGGAATCACCTGGTCAGTCTGTCATGGACTGGAATCACCTTGTCAGTCTGTCATGGACTGGAATCACCTTGTCTGTCTGTCATGGACTGGAATCACCTGGTCAGTCTGTCATGGACTGGAATCACCTGGTCAGTCTGTCATGGATTGGAATCACCTGGTCAGTCTGTCATGGACTGGAATCACCTGGTCTGTCTGTCATGGACTGGAATCACCTGGTCAGTCTGTCATGGACTGGAATCACCTGGTCAGTCTGTCATGGACTGGAATCACCTGGTCTGTCTGTCATGGACTGGAATCACCTTGTCAGTCTGTCATGGACTGGAATCACCTTGTCAGTCTGTCATGGACTGGAATCACCTTGTCAGTCTGTCATGGACTGGAATCACCTTGTCAGTCTGTCATGGACTGGAATCACCTTGTCAGTCTGTCATGGACTGGAATCACCTGGTCAGTCTGTCATGGACTGGAATCACCTTGTCAGTCTGTCATGGACTGGAATCACCTTGTCAGTCTGTCATGGACTGGAATCACCTTGTCAGTCTGTCATGGACTGGAATCACCTTGTCAGTCTGTCATGGACTGGAATCACCTTGTCAGTCTGTCATGGACTGGAATCACCTGGTCAGTCTGTCATGGACTGGAATCACCTGGTCAGTCTGTCATGGACTGGAATCACCTGGTCAGTCTGTCATGGACTGGAATCACCTGGTCAGTCTGTCATGGACTGGAATCACCTGGTCTGTCTGTCATGGACTGGAATCATCTTGTCAGTCTGTCATGGACTGGAATCACCTTGTCAGTCTGTCATGGAAAGAGCAGGTGTTCTTAATGTTTGGTATACTCAGTGTATTTCACTTTAGATATTTATATTCTGTTGATTGATTGTCTCGGGAGAGAAATGTTACCAGCATTATAATTTTGTTTACTACTTCCATTAAAAAAAAAGTTTTTAAATGGAGATGTTTATTAATACACCAATGAAGTTGCCATTCAATGTTGAGGAGAGTTGTGCATTCCTCTCAATATAGTCATGACATTGTAAAGAATGTTATGAAAAACAAGCTCCAGCGGAGTTGTGTTTGAAGAAAACATAAATCCTTGAATGCGAAGTCCATATTTGCTGGAAAGTTTTAGTATATTGACTACTAATAATGTGTCTTAATTGAGCTGCTCTTGGCTTATTGTTTTGTCCAAGGCTTTCACGGTTTGCTCCGACCGCAAACTGACCCTTCTAATCTTCCGTAAAGACTAAAGAGCTGTCATAAACCTCTCTCAATCCAAATGCAACTAAGCAATTTCTAATTTGAACCTAATCCAGTTACTGACCTGACTCTTGGTCAGGTTTTCTTCAACGTCTCGTATATTATTACCTTGACCCTCCATTCAACTCTCCTGCAAAGGATAGGGGTGAGTTGCATTCAATCGTGTTGTACAAGGTTGTGTCTAAGAGTTCATTAGTGAGTGCTACACATTAGATGTGCTCCAATCTTTTTACATACCTATTACACATGTATTGCTAAACTCCCTGTACACATATGAGAGGTTATTAAGGAAGTTAGGAACTGAACCTGTGAGAGGTAAATTGTGGATTTACTGCATTTCTAACGGGTTACCCCTGAGTAGAGAAATGTTCCAGTTGATTTATTATGAATAAGTCAGATTGTCAGGAAACACTATCACATTGTTTCACCAAGTGATAACCTGTCCAATCTTTTAATCTCTGAACTACTATATAACTGCATAAATATATGGATGATTCATTCATGAAGTATTTTTACTGTGGTGCTCTCCAACTCAAATATACCCTTGGCTTTTGCCTTCTTCTGTACTCCTAGTTCTCTCTCTCTTCCTCACTCTCACTCCCTCGCATTCAGCCCTAAGATCTCATTTATGGTTTTCTTTTTTTTGGAAGGCCAGTGGTTCATTGGGCCAAAATGGATAAAAAATTATTTATCTAGTTACTTATGTGATTTGTATTGGGTTGAAAATGCACATTCCTCCTCTGTTAAAGGTAATGTTCCCCAAAGCTCCATTCTGCCCTTTAGTGACAGGTAAGCTAAGCACATTATAAACTTTGAATTACCTCTAGTTCATCACTTATACAGTGGCTCATTGTAATTCATGTTTACTCATTTGGTAAGCACTCCAGTGCAGACCTATTAAACACAGGCCTGCTCCAAACTCATTAGAACTAACTGGAGTTCTGCAAGTCTTGATTATGCTACCTGGATAGGAACATGATAAATATTTGACCTGGAAAGAACCAGTGGTAGAGTTTAATGGTAAGCTGAAGTGAACGTATAGGCCCTGGCCAGACTGGGGTGGGTGGGAGGGGGGGCTCCTCAGAGTTGATGTTTGGCGAGAGAAACCAGTTTGGGTAGCAGAGGTCTCTCTGATTTGGATAGAGCAGGGGAGACGTGCAAAATGCTTTGCCAAGAGAGACAGTGAAGAGGGGAGGGAGGGAGCAGGGGGTTGATTTGGCCTAGCACCAATAGTGCATTGTAGATTAGGAATGGGTAGGCCCAGATTTGTACAGATATCATCTTTCTATCTCCCTCAAGATAGTGAGGCCCTAGTTGTTGTGTGTGACAGATTTAGCATTTTACAGATTTAGCATTTGGCCTTAATATTTGGTTGAATTGATATGCATTGTATGTTAAAACGGCAAACCTAACTTTATCCAATGGGCTGATTTGTTCATGCATTTGAACATGGCTTTGTCATGATTTTGTACAAGTATTCTAGAATGCTCAGTGTAGGCATAATGCAATGAGTACACTAGTTTCTTCCTTACATTTTCACGGGAAACCTAACTTAGAATAAAATGGCTTATTGGAAGAGTCCCATAAGTACATGTTTTCGCTCAGATTCACTCTAAACTTTGGTCCTGCCAGTTTGACAAGTAGGTATAATCTTTTCAGATAACTTTTACAGATGCTTCCATTCCCATCAATCTGTGTTATTTGCCAGAGAAACCCAGGAACTTTGGGGAATTACACCAGATTTTAAATCAAAATCAGGCTAAAGTCCCAACAGTTCTCCTTTGACATTAAAACTAAGCATTGCTCGTGAGGAGGGAGGCTTTTTTTTTCTTTCCTTCCTCTCCCTGGCCTCACTTTTACTGCCTGCTGAAGTGAACCATGGCTTGGCATTTTTGCAAACTCCTCCTCTGCCTCCTCCTCATCCCCCTGGTTCACATACTCTTCTGATACTGTCTCCAGGCAGCTATAAACTATCTACCCGCCCCAGTTCTCAGAAAGGATAGGCCTTTTCTCTCTGCTCCCTGCCCCTTACCAGGAACCAGTTTTCAAAGAATCCAATGAAGGGAAGGGGAGTGAGGCCTTCCCAGTCTCTGGCAGCAGATATAGGAACCAGCTGGAACTGCGCTTGCTTTTAAGATATATATATATATATTTATTTGTTTTGTTGGGGCCATACATTTCTTTGTGACTGGAGAACTGTGGGCAGCCACTTGTGGATTTGTTTCTGCTTGAGCTAGTTTTTACATGCCCCAGTAAAAAGCACAGATTTTGGGGGTAAAATCAAACAAATCGAAACACAGTGGTCAAGCAAACCAATGCAATGTAAATACTGAGCTTTAAAACTTCGTAGTAGCCTGGCCCCCTCAGACTGGGCTGCATCAATGTAATCTTGGTCTGAAGCACATTTTGACTCAAGGGGTGATATAGTACTTAATACACGGCCTGTCTACATTGCTGGGATGCACTGTTCAGAACTACAGATGTACTGTAGCCCATGCAATAAGAGCAGCACTACTGCATAACATCACAGAGCTGTTGACGCATCATTAGCAGAATCTCCTGCCTTGTTCTACATTGCATAATGTATTGTGCAGATAACAGATGCATTTTTTGATGGGTGGATTGAGGAAAAGGTATACGTTTTTAGGTGCATAATTCTGACGTGACTTTTAAAAGACAATCCACATATTTTATACACGCGGCACATTATTTGATCACCTATGAACAGTTTTATAAGGAGGATCCAGAGAAAAGTGTTCGATAAACACATGTAGATTTCTCTATAGGAATTGGTGTGAAGTTACTTTGAGTTGAGTTTGCTAAGATATTCAGACAAT